>NC_034175.2:22244878-22387378 GCF_002021735.2 Oncorhynchus kisutch
CAGACCACGTGTATGGCGTTGTGTGGGCAAGCAGTTTGCTGATGTCAAAGTTGTGAACAGAGTTCCCCATGGTGTTGGTGGGGTTATGATATGGGCATGCATAAACTACGGACAACGAACACAATTGCATTTTATCAATAGTAATTTGAATGCACAAAAACACAGTGACGAGATCCCGAGGCCCATTGTGAGGACTATTTTTTTTAAAGGTATCTGTGACCAACAGATGCATATCTGTATTCCCAGTCATGTGAAAGCCATAGATTAGGGCCTAATGAATTGATTTAAAATGAATGATTTCCTCATATGAACTGTAACTCAGTAAAAATCTATGGAAACATTGCACTCATTCATGGAAAATTCCAGGACTTTACAACGAGATCAGATGTTTTGAAGCTCATCCATAATTTCTTCTCATGCTTTAGTTTTTATCGGGATGAAAATATGATGGTCCAAGGTAGTATGCCTCTTGTCCAATCAGCGCGCGGATGTTCAATCTTATCAGGAAGTAATTTCACCCGATCTCACTTTTATCTCGACCGTCGTCACAAGCAGTCGTGAAACGGCAGTCTTAACGACTAGAACAGTTCACGGTCGAGTCAGAGGGGCCATCGTGTATAGGTTACACGTCATATGATGAATTATAGTGCATGTCAACTTCTCCAACAGCGCTGGCCTCAGAGGCTGACAGTTAAACTTTAAAACGCCATGTAGCACTACACAATCCACTTTATGCGCAAAAATACATTACTGGTGCTTGCAGTTTATATAAGGCATATTACATGTGAGGGTATAGCCTATCCATCTGGAATCACAAAGTGACTGGCACACTGCCTAAAATAGATGCACAATTATGCTCATTCAAGAATTACCAACAGGCAGTGCACCCGGGTTGAAAGTAGCATACTTTGCGTTTAGTTATGGTGAGGAATTATGGTGCATAATTTTGTATACTCCCGTTTCCAACATGATAAAACAGGCATAAATAAAATATGTCTCTCAGTGAGGCATTGCTGACCCGTTAGCAAAATAACCTCTCATCCAAATAACACACCGCCAAGATGCACTGAATGCACCTTGTCACATTGCCTAGGGTTTCATTGTGGTGTACTTGTTAATCACACGTGTCCAAAGTGCGCTCGGCAATTACCCTTAATATTCAGTAACATATATAATAGTCTACAACAGAGTTATACACAAGCTAAGTCCGAACCTACTCTCCCATTTATTCACATATGATCAGGCATAATGTATTGCATTATTTACAGCTCAGATCATAGTTGATTAAACCGTAAATAATGTGGAAGTAATTATTGTCAATGCTCAATGTTGAAGGCTATTAATTCACGACACTGATGGAAAGCACTCCTCAGAACGATGGAGCCTATTTTGTATTTAATTTACCTAGTAATAAGATCTACAGTAGGCTAATAAACGGGCATTATAACTTTGTGCTACCCAATCAGTTAAAAAATACATTTCATGCTCACCTTGTGTTGTGTTGCTCTTCATGCATGTGAAGGTGTCCTCACATTTCTTTCTGTTCTTTCAACCGCTGGGACGGGCCGAGTGATTATCTGCTCCGCTTCTTGTGTAGCCTAGTTTATTCGGCAGAAAGTCGGACTGACAGACCGCAAGTGCTGCACGCTTCTTGTCTGCTGTGCTGCGTCCGCTTCTTGCGCAGACTGCCAGAACACGTAGTTTACGTTGTAGCAGCCGTGCGACTCCGTGGCACAATGGTGAGTGGGCAGGTAGGGCGCTGTGCAAACTGACTCCTGTTCAGCCTTTATGTGGGGGTGGGTGATTGGAGGGGGAGGAGATAGACCTTGATTTCATTTTCAGGGCCAGTCAAGTCTTAATCAGAATCAAGATGTTTAGTTAAAGTACTGTACATACATAATCACCACTGATGGACAGGAGAACGATGATAGGCTTTACCTTACCTAATGTACTTCAGAATAATATTGAAAACAAAACAGAACTTTGTATCAGCCATTTTTTGATTTGTATGGCTAAAATAGATTTGTATGGCTAAAAATAGATTTGTGTATGGATGGGCTACTCATTATACATTAAGTGTTATATTTTTCAGAAAGCTACATGATTCACAATTTGGTACTTTACATGTTTCACTCAATATATTTTTGATTAAAGCCACATTCTTGGGTTTGTGTTGGCTGGGAAACCCAAATTCAAAGATAATTGCAGTCATACAATTTAGGGTGGTAGCAGACTGTCTAGACGGCTTCAGAAGATTATATTAAATTAACAAAAGTCACTTGGGACTGGGACATTTACTAAGCAAACAACAATAAAGATATCAAGGGATGTCCCGAATCTCTTGTCTCACTATCTTTACTTAATTTGGGGTTTGAGGTAAGTCTCCTCAAAGTACTCCTGTGGTGGATTTTTGTCTATATCTAATGATGATTGGCTTACTAGCTTATAATGTGATTAATTGTTGTATAACAAAAGGCTTGCTGGGATTTAACACTGCACTGTTGTTCTGGACACTCAGATCTGACTGTAGGGGACAGTTAAGAGTTAATCCAGGGTGTGGGATAAGAGGTGAAGTTTGCCACAATCTGCAATCATCATTGTTGTTTTTTCACTCCTTCTGTGCTAGTGCTCCCTCCGTCTGTGCCTGTCCCCCCTTCCTCCCTTTCTCCCCCCAAAAAACAGGCAAAAGTGCCAGACTCCAAAAGGTCGGGTGACCGGGGGGAGGAAAGGAGAGAGATAAAGAAGAGATCCACACATTTCACACACACCTGTTTTTCATTCCTGTGCTCTCGTCACTCTTGACAGGGCGAGTGAGGTAGCACAGCACATTGTAACTGGAAATACTCTGCACGCAGAGGCGTCATGCCCATAAGGGGCACAGGGGCACATGCCCCCTCAGATTTGGCCTGTTTCAATAAGAAATGTATATATATTGTACCAGTCAAAAGTTTGGACACACCTACTCATTCCAGGGTTTTTCTTTATTTTTAAAAACTATTTTCTACATTGTAGAATAATAGTGAAGACATCAAAACTATGAAATAACACCTATGGAATCATGTAGTAACCAAATAAGTGTTAAACAAATCAAAATATATTTTATACTTGATGACAGCTTTGTACACTCTTGGCATTCTCTCAACCAGCTTCAGCAGTGGCATATATATATATACATAAACTTGCTAGGTGGCTAGTATTATTACAGAGAAACAACAATAACAAAATTAACACATATATATATATATATATATATAACTTTATGAAGTTGACTTCCCAACCTCATAACCAGCTACCAAGAAGCCTTCAGGCTATCAATTAATTTAGAGTCGCTAGCTTGTCTAACAATTTTAGCTGGCATGCCACCAATCAGGAGGATACAGACAGCTCAAGAGATATGCTTAGATATGCAGAAAAATAAACATACTTCAGACATAGAATGAAGCATAATGACTATGGTTCTAGGAAATTGCAGGAAAAAAATCCTCACATCCATTGTGCCCCATCAGATTTTGGGGTTGCATGACGCCCTTGCTCTGCAGAGAGTTTAAACACACTCAAAGATACACACATGCACTCACACGTACAGAAAACAGAAACACAAACTCACTGACATGCTCAATTTCACACTTATCTTCACTCGTTCCTCTTTTCTTTTTTTAATTGAACCTTTATTTTACTTCTCCAGTGTGTGAAAAAACTAATTGAGTAAAAGAGATTCCCTTTCCGGTTTTCTCTAATCAGAGGTCGACCTGTCAGTCACACTGCATTTTGGGTACCTCCGGACCGGTGCCACTGCTCCATTCTCACATCTGTGTGCTGTAACATGATCTGCTGATCCCATTGGCTGACCTCTGGCCCCAAACCCCGGCTCAAGGAAGCCCCACTTCCTGCTGTGGGCACTGTGTGTGAGGTAACAAAAGACACCAACCTTGTTTGACGCCATCTTTTCCCCTATGAGGGAGTTAATGCACATCCTGCGAAATGCAAATCACCCCTCATTGTTCCTCACTATGCTCGCCACCTCAGTTGTGAGACGCCATTATAGCAGGTGGCTAAATCCTAGCACGATTCCTGGAGCCAGTCAGCTGTTTGAGCTCCTATTAACGTATGGTGATAATCCCTAGAAAGCTGTGAACAGTCATGTATCGAGGTGCAGGGGCGCCGGAGAGACAACAGGGTCGCCCTGGGGGTCCAACAAAGTTGTTCCAGATCCCGCTGCTGCCACCAAAGACGCCCAAATGTAAAGTAATCCGGCCTGGATCTGGGCTGCGGAGGCCACTATCTGACAGTGATTGGCTCACACAGACAGGATGTGAGTGCCCCAACTCAAACCTGTCTGCCCTACCTTTACCAACCTGAGTGCAGGGCACACTCAGTATTAATGTTCCTAAAAGTCAGTATAGAGTGTCTTTAAGAAGCGCCTACTGTAGATAGCTCTGACTTTCTTTTTGCACAGGTTTTATTTCACTAAGACACCGGGTACACGGGAAAGAAGCAAAGAACAATGACTTATACTGTATGTCGGGTTGTCAGCGTTTTTATTTTAAACCTACTAGAAATGGTTTTGTTTTACCTCTGGTCCTTGCACAAAGGTAATCATGTAATGGCATGAGGCCCGTTGATGTTCAGTTGGTTTGTCTTCCGTAAGAAGTGAGTTTGCACGCTAATCAACAGAAAAGAGGCGCCATGGCCCATGGATCTGTCTTCTATTGCTGTACATTTTCATTGAGTTGTTGGTGAATTGAGGAGAAACATAGTTGACTTCACCTTCAGGGCATTTTCTGGATGCAGACCCCTTCCCTTTGACTGACACAGATATGATGTGAAAGGATACATGGCTTGGCATCAGGGCTTTCCTGATATGCATCGCTCTTGGTCTGTCTCCAACTGAAAATCTCCACCCTACTGTACAGTATATCCTCCCTCTTGAAACACAACTCTTATCTGCTAACCCACAACACTAAGCAGAGAGTATAGATCGTATCCGACCCATTGTTTTATGTATGGGAACTTTTCCCACTGTATACATCTAGGCCTAATGGTCATAACCACCATTCCCTCTGTGTCCTCTATTTTCCAGAACTTTAAATCGTTTAGTTCCATCAGCATGACCTGGCTATTAATTTCTCTCGGCATGTGTACATAGTCCAGGCAGCCAGGCTCCAGAGCCCAGACCTGGTGGCATTCTGTCCGACCTTAGCATGCCCCAGATACCTCCACTCTGTACTTCTACTCTGACCTCTACTCCCGTCCCCTGCCCTCTCCTCCCAGTCACAACACCCTTTTTTTGTTTACATCTGCCGAGGAACACCATGCCTCCACGTTGTTTTGTTAAACACACGTAATCTCACCAAGAAAAAAGAGCGAGGGAGAGAAAAAGAGACAAAAAAGGAGGGAAAAGAGGGTGAGAGTTCCCAGAGCTCTAAAGACGTTGGGAATTGTTGACGCTAGTGGCAAGGTTGTTTTGGCTCACCTGGATAGCGACTGGGGGTGGAGATCTGATTGATGGTTGGGGCTGTGGCTGAGGCCTATCGAGATGCTAAGCTCTGTGTTGTGGGTCAGAGCCATCCTCTCACTGACTCATCTCTAGACAGCTCACTCTTTCAGCCCCATTGCTCGGCTGAGGAAAACAGTCACAAGGTGCTGGGAATCCAAATCGTGCGATGAGAAAGACAGGAATGTGCCATGTGTAATATTTTTTGATCTTATTAAAGAACAATATTATTGTAAGAAGTGGAGAAAAAAGGAGTCGAAGCATGGCAGAGGATGGAGGATAACATTCTCTGAAGGCCTAGGTATTTCCAGTTGGCTCAGGGAGGCGTAGCCTCTGGGTGAACAACTGAATGTCTTTGTCCCCTTAAAACAATGCCAGACATGGCTAGGCCGAGCCAGAGGACATGCCATCGTAATGAAAAGTGTGTTGGAGTCAAGCGGCAGAAGTCATTCGGCCTACAGCTCAGCACACAAACAACTGGAAGCAACACATTCAGGCGTTCGGCGAAAACAAACAGTGGAAACTTCAGGATAAGTGTCCGTTTGTAGGTCAACGGGATAGCTGAATAGCAAGTCAAAGCTAAGTGTCAATACGGCCAACTGCAATAATATTGAGAACCGTGAATGTGGGAGTGTTTGTTGGAACAGTCATGAAAATTAGGCCTTTTTGCTTTGATGGCCCCTCCCTCCATAGTTTATATTATCATAATGAAAGTGGATTTAATTAACCCTCATGTTTAGCTTAACCAACATAGCCAGCTGCTACCTACTGCAAATATTCTCATTTTCCATGCTTATGATATCATTTTTCTTAAGTAGCTTTTGTAAAAGAGGCCTTTCTCTGTCAAGGGAGGCTATATTGACTTTTGGTCGGAGGTTAGTACCTGTGGATTATACAGTCCAATGTGACTGACTTCTCCCTCAGTGGCACACAACAACCCCAAACTTCGACTTAGTACCCTGCACCGAAGAGTGTTCAATTCAATAAACAATTTTTTGGAAATAACATATCTTTCCATATCTTCACTGCTCAGGCTGTATTTATAGACTCGTGGGAAGGAACCTTGAAGGCCCGTGGGCGTGTTTGTCTTCCTGCATTAGCTACCTTTGCCAACAGAGGGTCTGGGGAGCTCTGCAACGGAGAATGAAACTGGACGGAGCTTGTGGGAAGTGGCAGACATCAAAGGT
Organism: Oncorhynchus kisutch; assembly: GCF_002021735.2. Taxonomy (NCBI): domain Eukaryota; kingdom Metazoa; phylum Chordata; class Actinopteri; order Salmoniformes; family Salmonidae; genus Oncorhynchus; species Oncorhynchus kisutch. The sequence continues at coordinate 22,251,560 of NC_034175.2, forward strand.
GTCTTGATCACAAAGGGGAAGGCTGCCCATGGACATGAGGAGGGATCTGTCAAATACCTGGCTCTGGACGGATGTCGAGAAAGATCCAGGCGAATTCACTCACACGGGAGGGAAGCCTCATCTAGGCCTATATTAAGTCTACTGCCGCTCCCTTCAGAAGTTCATAAAAATCTCCAATTTCACCTTGGTTCTTCTAATCTTCACCATCAATTAGTCCATATGGTGGAGGATTTCATGGCCCAGGCAAGCCACTTCTACTCTATATACCCTTTGGCAACATGCTTAGCCAAAATAGATTCCATATGTAGCCTATACTGGTTTACAGTTGATACAGTATATGACCCTCTGTATACAATGTAACGACCATAGAAATAGACTGAATAAAACATCATTCAAGTCAATGATGGCATAATGGGTGGACTGGCAGACATAGTGAGTGTACCCATAGGAGCAAAGCAGGAAGTAAAAGCAGGAAGTGTACCCATCAAAGTGTGCTGTGATTTGTTGATTCAACTCAACTGACATTACAAAATTCTGTTTCATTGCATGAGCCACATAGGTTAACATAATTTGAGTTAACATTCTACATTACCATGAAAATGATTGCATCACAATACAAGGCAGCCATTGCAAGTGTACCCATAGACGGGGTGGTTGCTAGCAACAAAACCGAGGCATGCGCAACTATGGGACAAAACAGACTGGTATGGCTTGGATTGTTGATCAAATGTAAGCTATATTTTGTCTCCACTGTTTATTGAAAACATACATTTGCACAATGAGCACTTGTTGTCTCTCAAATACATATCTACAGTTGTTGGTTAACAAGCTAGAAAATTTGAGCCATATTAGCATTGAAATGAAATCAGTCAAAACACCTCAAAACAAGACATGGTATCAATAGCAAGATGAAATGAGCCACTTACGATTCCCCCCGTGGCAGTTTCTTGTCCTTCTTGCTGGCAATCTGGCCATCCAGAATCACCAAAACACACTGATTACTTCCCCATGGAAGCACAACCATCATTTCCACGCCACTCCATTCATTCTATTACTATGGTAATGACTTCACCAAGCATTGGGTAAGATGCCTTGCTGACCGAGCCCACACTATCTGAGAACCCAAACAAGGCATCAACCACCTTGCCTTAGGAGACTCAATGACACGCATCAATGCTCCTCCTAGCTTTTCCTGTTCAAATTCACTCTCTACAGTACCTACAATGAAGTCGACAAAGGGAGGACACTGCTTGTCTGTCCGTGGTGCACCGGTTCCCACTCCAACCCAGCCCCCACCCTCATCCTCATCTCCTAGAGGAAGACGCCGGAAGGCGAACGTGCGACGGGGCGTCACTTACCACCTGTCCCATGACAGAGGTGTTGAGGACAGCGAGTGGCTCTCTGACAGGCCCTATTGTCCCCACGCGGCCTAGGCGGTCTGGCTACCATTTGTCTGAGTCCTTCACCTGGAGACATGGTCCTCTAACTCTCCATTACCCTCCACCATTCCCTACCTGCAGTAACATGCTTGGGTATACGCTTCCTTTCTGTGGCGGTTTGCTCTGTTGTTATTTCTTGGACAGTGGTATGGTCGGATGTGGCTACACAGAGGCCTTGTCAGCACTTACCTTGTCCCACAACATGGGACTAAGTGGACATGTCTTGTAGGGACAGGAGATGTGGAGATATGTGTTTGCAGCTCGACTCAACCTTTCTTTCATTCTAACACGGGTAGTTTTCTGAAACCATTGCGTATTGAGATGGTAAAAAGTACAGATTTAAGAGTGGCAGTATGCTTTAAAAGATCTGCAGTGAATAATTTAGTGCAGAGGCCAAAGTACTTAATTTTAGCACTAATCTTTAACATTACGGAACTATTATAATTCTGACATACCTCCTTAGGCTCAGAACAAACATTTACTGTACATGGAGATCTCTCAGTGGAGGCCTGCAGGCATCTAGTCAACATGTGCAGGGGAAACAGCACTCAAAACACCAGAGTGGGTAACCAACATCAGTGCCAAAACATCAGTTACAACCTGACTAGTGTTTAAACGACGATGAAACCACAAAGGAGAGAAGACATGGTATAATGTCAGGGGAAAGGATGTTGGCTTCTGGATTCATTCAACTATTTTATTCTATTAGGCAATGTTTGATATACGCAGCCTTTTAAATCACAACATTCTATATTTACTGTGTTACCTGATCGTAATTTAATCGAGAAGTGCTTGAAAATGATTTAATTCACTCTTAGGTATTCTGAGTTGATCCGGCTTTCTAACAGTAGAGAGGTTAAACCTGCTCTTAGACAGCTTTCTGGCTATAAGTGTCAGATTATGATCAGACAACCCAGTAACCATATTAAATGATTTAGTCACTCTCTCTGGTTTATTACTGAACACCAAATCAATCTGTGTTTTAGAGCAACAAGTCACCCTGGTTGGCCCTTTAACTAGATGTGTAAGGTCAAAGGTATTAGTGATCCGTTTGAGGGTTTTCCTACAACCCTTGTCTTCATAATTAATGTTAAAATCTCCCATTAAGATGACCTCTTTCCCAAAATCACATTCCCTAAGCATGGTATTACACTGATCAAAAAACACACTTTTGGTGGAAGGTGGCCTATACATTCCAATGAGGGTAAAAGACATTTGGGGAGACAGTGTAACGTTCAGGCCGATACATTCTAGTTCATTATCACATGACCACTCAATTTGTTTACATCGGATATGTTCTTTAATGTAAATCATCACACCCCCTCCTCTTCCTTCAATCCTGTCTCTCCTGAAAACATTGTAGCCAGGCACAACCAAAGCAGCACATGGAGAGTGTTTATGGAGCCATGTCTCTGAGAGGCAGAGATAGTCAAGTTCAACTTTTCCCCTGATGCCTTGAGATGGATGAAATCATACCTTGAAGGCAGAACTCAGTGTGTCAGAGTGAGCAATGAGCTGTCACCCACTCGTAGCTATGATGTGGGCGTGCCCCAAGGGTCAATACTGGGGCCCCTCCTGTTCAGCCTGTACATTAATGATCTGCCTTCTGTCTGTACTGGGTCTGAAGTTCAAATGTATGCAGATGATACAGTGATATATGTGCATGCAAAGAGCAAACAACAAGCTGCACAAGAACTCACTACTGTAATGGTCCAGGTTACAAAGTGGCTCAGTGACTCGTGTTTGCATCTCAATGGGAAAAAAACTGTTTGCATGTTCTTCACAAAGAGGGCAACAGATGCTACTGAGCCAGATGTCTATGTGTCAGGGGAGAAGCTCCAGGTGGTATCTGATTTTAAGTACCTTGGCATCATACTTGATTCCAACCTCTCTTTTAAAAAGCATGTGAAAAAGGTAATTCAAATAACCAAATTCAACCTAGCTAATTTCCGATTTATACGAAATTGTTTGACTACAGAGGTAGCAAAACTGTACTTCAAATCTATGATACTCCCCCACTTAACATACTGCTTGACTAGTTGGGCCCAAGCTTGCTGTACAACATTAAAACCTATTCAGTCTGTCTACAAACAGGCTCTCAAAGTGCTTGATAGGAAGCCCAATAGCCATCATCATTGTCACATCCTTAGAAAGCATGAGCTCTTGAGTTGGGAAAATCTTGTGCAATACACCGACGCATGTCTTGTATTCAAGATCCTTAATGGCCTGGCTCCCCCTCCACTCAATATTTTTGTTAAACAGAAAACCCAGACATATGGCAGCAGATCCACAAGGTCTGCCATGAGAGGTGACTGTATAGTTCCCCTAAGGAAAAGCACCTTTAGTAAATCTGCATTCTCTGTGAGAGCTTCCCATGTCTGGAATACACTGCCATCAGACACACATAACTGCACCACATATCACACTTTCACAAAATGCTTGAAGACATGGCTAAATGTCAATCAGATTTGTGAACATGGTCCCTAGCTGTGTGTTGCCGCTCTCCATGTTGTCTGTTGTCTGTAGCTTGTGAGGTGTGGAAACACTTTGTTGCTTTTATGAATTTTGTCTTGCTGCTTTTTGTTTTATGTTGCTCTGTCTGTATGCTATGTCTTGCTTGTCCTATGTTGCTATGTCTTGCTTGTTCTATGTTGCTATTGTCTATATTGTAATTGTTTTTAATAACCTGCCCAGGGACTGCGGTTGAAAATTAGCCGGCTGGCTAAAACCGGCACTTTTACTGAAATGTTGATTAATGTGCACTGTCCCTGTAAAAATAAAATAAACTCAAACTCAAACTCAACGTTTGTAATGAGATTGCCGCTGTGGGGAAACTAATTCACGGATGCTGATCCTGTGTACTTCCTAAGGCCCAAAATGTGTTGAGAAGGAGAGAGGGCAATGAGTCTTGTTTACTCTGTGCTTGAGCAAATGCTGCACTTATGGGTAGCTGCTCAAAAGTAACCTTGTTCCCTGGCTAGCCTGTCAGTCACAGAGGTGGCCTTAGTTTGGAGCCTTGTGAGGTTTCAAAGAGCACAAACTCTCCCTGGTCCCCGACTGCTCAACCTAAATTGCAATTGTCTGTAGTCCTCGCCCACGGCGATACCTGGAGGCTTTTCCCTGAATTAAATGTTGATTAGTCAGGCTCTTTTTAGATTGAGTTGCCCATATACCGCAGTGCTCTCCTATTGGAAACTTGAATCCCCCATAAGCAGCAGTATGTGGACCGTTCCAGAGCTTCCTTGAGGGGTGCGTGGTGCGGAATGACCCATGTCGTGAACACAGAGTGGGAGGTATAGGCTGAGGGGATTAGGGGCCACATAGGCAGCCACTGGCTCCACTCTTGTATAACCCCAGGCTATTCTAAAGTATAATGTCACACTTTCATTAAAAGAAGGAGCCTCTGTCCATCTTGCTTGCTTTCGATGCCACAATCCAAAACACTGACACCTTTTATGTGACCATTACAGGCACCATTGGCCAGAATAGGGCTGTTGACATAAAGAGACCCTTTAAAGTGCTAAAATGTACCAACCTCCCTGGTCCACTTGGTCTGACCACAGTCTGACCACTGGGGTTAATGGTACCAGACCATGCCACCATTTTATGTGGACTTTTCCTCATAGCTCTTCCATTTCTGAAAAGCCTGGATTGATCATCTACCTAGCCCTGAGCATGGATTTTTAGAGCCAGGTTTAAGTTAGGCATTGGTAAATAACTGTTGGTCTCTTTAGGACCTTAAAACAATGTCAAATAAGCTTGACCCTGTCTTGACCTTTGCCACGGATCTCCCAGTAACATGTTGTTGTCCAGGGAAGAGGTGCGGCCACGCTAATGCTATGGTCAGTGTCTGCTGTCATTTTATGGGAGATAGTTGGTCAGGCTTCACCCATGTCAACAATGGAGTTTGGTGGCCTTGTCTTCCTCCGTAAGCGCATCTACTTTCTTACCAGATACATTCCCAATGTTTACAAGATTGATTGTCCGATTAACATTTTACCCTGTACTGTTTGTATTTTTTGTCATCGCAATAAGCTTTTGGAAATACTTAGATATAACCAACAGAGCTCAGAAATCCAGTGACAATGTATACCAATGGCAACAGGTGGTCACCCTTTTATTTATCTTAACATTTTGTTACATCACTGTGAGAGATCCAGATAAGCAATTACCCAAACTCGCCTAAAATAAGGCAATCAGAGACTGGTTTACAAGTAGCCCATGTCTTTAGATATCAGAACAGGCCTAGTGTTCTGATACCACTAGTAACAGATGACCTCTTGTCTAATTATGCCACCCAAGCCTAAATTCTGTTTATCTCAGCCTGTCTGTTCATCCTTAACCCCTGTCTATCCTTATCTCTCCATGCTTTCTGTGTGTGTTAACAAGGCGGTTGCTATAAACAGGAAGAAGAGGCCGATTACAGTTTCCTCTCGTTTCTCCCAGGAAGAAACAATCCCTTATCAATGAGTAGCACAAAACAGAACAGGCATGCTTGCGCGCTCACACACACACACACACACACACACACACACACACACACACACACACACACACACACACACACACACACACACACACACACACACACACACACACACACACACACACACACACACACACATCAATGCCAGCTCAGGTTCAGCTTTAGTCTCAAGTATCCGTGTTTATTTAGTATCAGTGTTTACTACCTGTATTGCCCACTCTTCACTGTGTAAGGAGTTGGGAGTGGGACACTCTATAAGATGGTGATTGTTAAATGCTCAAGATTTGATAGGAAAACAGTTCCAATTCTGATGCCAAAATTGTGGAAATCCAGTTAATTGATTCATGACTGGAAGAAAAATAACAGTAATACAGACAGGCCCCGCCCCTTGGCGAGCTCACTTCCTCCCTGCCATTCCCAATTTGTCGGTTACTGGAATAACACTTTCATTCAATTCCCTGAATCTGGAATCAACAGAGTGAGTTGCCAAGCAATAACAGCAAATTCACTGAATGAATGTGAGTACCGGCAAGTGAACAAAGCACGTGAATCACTAGACAACGTTCCCACAACATTCTGAGGAAGGATATGATGGAGTTCCACTGTAACTCCTGCAGTAGTGTTGGGGAAGTTCATTTGACCTCACCGATGCGTTTTGCCGTCATTGAAATGGACTGCTTGTACTGGCATATTGACAGTGCAGTTGTTATTGACGTGGATATGAGTCATTGAGTATCGGCATTGAGTTGTTCACTATGTGCAAGATTATTGCATTCCTCACCAATCTCTTGCACACAAACCCCACGGACAGATGAAGTTTGAAGTTTGTCAGAGAGTGGGTCGAGTCTCACAGACATGCAGCTGTGTCAGCTAGCGAGGTGAAAAAAATCTAGGAGAAAATGAGAGCGGGATGAAAAGAGATAAGGAAGAGCAAATGCTATGTACACGAGGGGGTCGTGTTTGTGTTGGACTGCCTCTTCTCTTCCACCCCCTATCACCCCATCCTCCACACCCTGCTCCCCTGGGGCTTTACAGGCCAGGTTTGAAGTATCTGTTTGTGTGTGTGAGACTGCATTTCTGTGTGTATGTGTGTGTGTGTGTGTGCATGTGATTTTTTTGTGTGTCTTTGCCATTTTGAAGTGTGTGTGGCTGTACCTGCATGTGATCCTGTGTGTGTGTGTGTGTATGTGTGTGTGCGTGTGCACCCAACAAGCTCTCATAAACGTCACACTTCGAAGGTTAAGTTTAGACATTCATTCCGAATGGTTAAGTTAAGGGTTAGGGTTTGGGATAGGGTTAAACGAGTGCCTACCACTGGGATTGAACATGCAACCCTCTGAGCCAGAGCTCACAGCTTGCACCCATTTGCCAAACCCCGAGTGGCGCAGCGGTCTAAGGGACTGCATCTCAGTGCTATAGGTGTCACTACAGACCCAGGTTTGATTCCAGGCTGTATCACAACCGGCCCTGATTGGGAGTCTCATAGGGCGGTGCACAAGGCCGTCGTTGTAAATAATAATTTGTTCTTAACTGACTTGCCTAGTTAAATAAAGGTTAAATAAAAAACATCCTAGATGGTCCGGGTGGGGTCCAGGTGGGCCCAACCAGTGGGAGTAAGGCCCGCCCAATCAGATTGAGCAACAACAAAAAAACAATGAGAGATTTTCTTTGAATTCTCTCTATTTGTCAGTGTTCCAAACGGGACATTATTTGTCTTTTGACCTAAACATGCGAACACTATCAGATAAAATTCATAGCAAGCAGTTTACTGGAATGACATTCACTCTCAAGGGATGGTTGGCCCAAAATAACTAACTTAAAGCCACATCCCCCAATAAGCTACAAATATGACTGCATTGAGGCATATGTCACTGTGCTTCTATGGCTACATGCACCATGCCACTACCTATTTCATTTGTTCATTTAGAAAATACGACAGCTCATAATCCAGTGCCTTCTTCACCGTCAACAGCAAAATGTTCTCTCATCCTCATGGCAAAAATGTGTAGAATAGCATGACATTAGCAATAAAACTGCTATTTTTTCTCTTTGTCTCATGGTGAAATGTGTAGCATTGCAGGAAGTTAGCTGCACCCCCCCCCCCCCCCCCCCCCCAAATAGAATGGAATGAATATAACGGGCCCATTGAAGTAAATAATGGCGTAATGGGCGCCCATTGCAAGTGTACCATTAGGAGAAAAGCAGGAAGTAAAAGCAGGAAGTGTACTCATCAATTATGTGCTGTGATTTGTTGATTCGGCTATTTCAGCCACTATTTCAAGCACACAGCCATGCAATCTCCATAGACAAACATTGGCAGTAGAATGGTTTTACTGAAGAGCTCAGTGACTTTCTGTGTGGCACCGTCATAAGATGCACATAGGATGCACACATTTCTGCTCTGCTCGAGCTGCCCCGGTCAACTGTAAGTGCGGTTATTGTGAAGTGGGAAGGCCTGAACCATGAAGGGAAATCTTAACGATTAACGGGAAATCTTAACGCTACAGCATACGATGATGACCTTCTACATGATTCTGTGCTTCCAACTTTGTGGCAACACTTTGGGAAAGGCCTCTTCCTGTTTCAGCATGACAATGCCCCCATGCACAAAGTGAAGTCCATACAGAAATTAAATGTCAAGATCGGTGTGACAAATATTGACTAGCCGGCACAAAGCCCTGACCTCAACCCCATCGAACACCTTTGGGATGAATTGGAACACCGACTCTGAGCCAGGCCTATTCGCCCAACATCAGCACCCGACCTCACTAACGCTCTTGTGGCTGAAAGGAAGCAAGTCCCGGCAGCAATGTTCCAACAACTAGTGGAAAGTCTTCCCAGAAGAGTGGAGGCTGTTATACCAGAAAAGGGGGGACCAACTCCATATTAATGCTTATGATTTTGGAATGGGATGTTAGACAAGCAGGTGTCCACATACTTTTGGTCATATAGTGGATTTTCCATTGCATGAGCCAAACATTACCATGGAAATTATTGTATCATACTACCAGGCAGCCATTGTGAGTGTACCCATGACTTTACAGGTCAAATTGCCAGGGTTAGAGGTTCCAAGCCCATTCTATTCCTTCTATTTCTATGGGCCCAACCACCAACGAATGTATGGCTACGCTACTGGTGTGTGATCATAGATGTGTGTTGATGAGTAAGATGACTGATGGAGTGTGCTGCTCTGGCAGTTCCCCGAGGGCCTATGATGTGAGCAGGAAAAGTGAGCCATGTAGGCATCAAAGGGCTGTGGAGTGAAGGGAGCCGGCCTCACCTCTTTAGATTGGCGTTTAGCTGTCTGAGCCTCCTTCTGTGCTCTCTCTGTCTCACTGACTTTATCCTGGCATTCAGCTATGGCGATGACTACAATGAGCCAGGGTATTTAGAGGAGGTGCTTGCGTATACCCCATATCACAAACCTGGATATACAGGTATTATTGAGATAAGAATACTGTCGTATTCAGGACAAGTTCATTGCAATTCCTCCCCTCAGTCTCAGTACAGTAATAATCCACCTCTATCCATGTTAGCATTTATTCCAAACTCCACTTACATGCCTCTGTGTGTGCTGGTCACATGACACTGGTCATAGGAACAGGCAAGGTAGCACATACAGATCGGGGGCCAGGCTGATGTCTGTCTGGCCAGGTGTTTGGCCTGCATGACCTAAGTTTGATGCCCTTCAGCCATTTAAGCCTGTGGCGTCACTCCCCAAACTCCTCCTCTGTGAATGACTGGCACAGGCACACCAGTAGGGTTAGTTTACACTATGGGAGGAGGAGAAGCTTTGGCATGGAGTCAAGGTGAAATAAATCCAGACAGATAGTCTATCTTGAATGATTACAAAAAGTCAGCAGGTCTGGCACAATAAACCAAGACAGCTCACAACCTCACTCTAAAGCTGGACCTGAGCTGGCATGAATATGTGTGTGTGTGTTCCTATTTGTTCCTACTTACACCTCAGAAGAACACCACAGCATTAGCCAGCGTAACAATTAGCTTAGATCTCAATGAAATTTCAATTTAAAAGTTAAAGGAAATAATGTGTCAATATGAGAGCAGCAGAAGCAAGACTGGCAAAGTGATCTTCTGTGAGCAAAATAGGTACATATTGTAACCAATGAGGCGATTCGATTAAGCTGCCCCAGGTTGAACCGGGGTCAAGTGACCAGGCGACGCTGGTGAGGGAGTCGTGCACTGCTCAAATCGAACGCTAATTTGTGTTTGGCTCCCAGAGCTGCTGAGGCATCACCCAAGTAGGTGCTACAGAGAGCTGAAGAGGAGGAGTCTTGTTTAATAACTTACTATTCTAATCATTTAAACCAGTCGTAAGTATGTTTGTATATGCCTATCAACTCATAACAGTAATTGACAGTCTCGTGTGGAATCTAATCACAAAATCATGAAATACTTCATTCATGTCAAAGTAAAAATATTACCCACACTCTAGATGAAACTGCACTGAATATTTCAAAAGCCATGGTGGAGGAATAAGTTCATATCGAATGGCAGGTTGGATTTGCATCAGTCACCTATAAGAGACAGAGCTGGCAGTTCTACATGTAGACATGCTTGTCAATCATTTTGATCTGTCACTATGGAAACTACCACTACCACTTTATAGCCTGGTCCCAAATCTCTGTGTGTTGTATTTGCCAACTCCAATGGTCGTTATGCATGACAATGATCATAGGAGTTGGCTATATAGCACAAACAAGTCTGGGAACAGGCTAGGAAAGTTACTGTTTAGCACAGTAGACTGTGTTAGCCTCCCATTACACAAGTTATGGTTATTATTAGTAACAATATCCATAAAAATATACAACGAGTCACGATAGTTGATAGCATGATAACAACTATCTACGGTATGGTAGGCCGTCATTGTAAATAAGAATTTGTACTTAACTTACTTGCCTAGTTAGATAAAGCTGAAATAAAATAAATATATGTTGGCCTTAAGCCAAGGACATGTAGAATACTACACAGATACAGACTAGAGCACAGCTAGACGTTCTACCATATGTTTCATACTATACTGTACATGAATGGTTCAGTACATGTGATATTCAGCTACTGTACAACCTTTCCAGCTTTTAATGTATTCTGTAGTGTAGGCTACTGTCCGAGTATATACATACTCCTGGTTGCCAAAGGACCCTAAATGTGGTTCATTTAAATACATCATCATGAAGAGAGAGCTCTAATCTTGGCTGGCCTACTCTCCACACTAACATGCAATGTTCTCATGATGTAGTCTGCTTGCTAAGGCTAATCTCTCTCTCTCTCTCTCTCTCTCTCTCTCTCTCTCTCTCTTCTCCTTCCTTCCTTCCTCCTCTCTCTCTCTCTCTCTCTCTCTCTCCTCTCTCTTCTGATAACGTCACACAAACTAGTACACACTCTCTCCCTCTCTTTCTCTTTCTCTTTCTCTTTCTCTCTCTCTCTCTCTCTCTCTGTCTCTCTACCTCCTCCTTCTCTCTCTTTCTGATTACTTCAGACAAACAGCACAGAGGACCCGAGCAGCTAGCCACTGCGCTGAGACCATCAGGTTCCTACATTAACACAATGGGTAGTAGGGTCATGGGATACAGTCATTAGAAGAAACACACTGTATCAGGATTGCTTCAGTTGTCTAAACGTTGATATCACTGTCCAAGTAGACACATAACGCAAACTGAGATGAATTAGAAACTGGAATTGTTATGGAGCGTCACTTCAAAGGGATGCCTGTGTATTTGGAGCTACCCAAACGCACACAGACACATACGCTTCACGCACACTCACGCACACACACGGACACACACAAATGCACCAGCCCACTCCTCTCTCAGATATGAAGTGTCTTTGTTTCTCCCCATCCCCGCCCCTCTCCTTATGATCGCTGACGTGGAGAAACTTCACAATCGCCCACTTCTTCCTTCCATCCCCCAAAAAACGAGTACAATTGTTATTTGTTTCGCTCGTCTTTCCTGATGATGTTATTTTATTGTGCGGCTCAGAGTCAAACAAAGGCTTATTGAGGGGAGGCTTTATGAGTGCATTCTCTTGTACTATCTTGGAAGATGTCTGTTCCAAATGCCAATGTCCACAACCACCCATAGAGGAGGAATGGTCTATGCTGTGTTCACTCCCAACAGAGAGTCAGTCTGGTGCGGAGCTTCACCCTAAATGACCCTTTGGGTCCACTTCTATACCCAGCCATACCATAACCTCATCATAATTCACTCAATAGTCTCTCTTATAGTAGAACTCAATAGTAACCTTAAAACAGCCTATTTCAAACATTATTATCTCTAGATTCTACGACGATTGCAGTCTACCACAGAGATTTGCATGTTTTGCACTGGAGAGGCTGATAGCGGTGAACCAATCCCTTCTTGCATCGTTCCTTTGGTGGTTAAACAGAATGTGTCTTGGTTTAGCTACTGATAACACACTGGGGCCGGTGTATTATCAGTGAGGGCCAATCTACTGTACGTGTCCGATGAGTACACAGCTTGGTATTGTTTCACACGAGTCCTGCTTAGCCTGTCTGTATGGGTCTGTAGTCAGGTCTCTTACTCAGCCCACTGTTGTTCTAACACAGTTCACTGATAGTCTGGTTAGAGCTCTGCTCTGGTGTAAACAGGGCTAGTGACTCACGCCCTTGTGTCCAGTCAGATCAAGTGCGGCCGCAACTCAACCAGGAAGCCAGATGTGCCTTATATATTAATTTCAGTTCACTTTTCGTTTACCTTTTCAGAGTCGGTCAGGCATGCACAACACCACATGTTAAGCCTAACTCTCTCTCTCTCTCTCTCTCTCTCTCTCTCTCTCTCTCTCTCTCTCTCTCTCTCTCTCTCTCGTCCTTTTCCTCTTTTATACATTTACATGCATTTCTACTGTACTTTCTCAATGGCTCATTATGCACTTTTTAAAATAATTTTCCTACTATCTCTCTTTTGGCCTGTGTGTTTTCCCTTTCTCTCTGTAATAGGGTTTATATTTACAATTGACTCAGTTAAAGGCTCAGTTTATTTTCTTCTTTGACAGTCCTTCTAAACTCCCATTCACTTGCACTTTCTCCTTGGTGCTAATTCCATTTCCCCCAACTCCTTTGGTAGTCTATATTTATCTCCTGCTTGTGCTTGCCCCAATCTCACTACACCGGCCCTGTGGTTTTGGGTCCAGAATGAGTGTTTGTGGTCAGGCTCACCTCCGTCAGCCATAGAACAGCAGGAGTCCAGTTTCCGCAACCCTGCGGTAGCAGCTAGTTAATCCTGTCATCACGTTTACACCAACACACATCCACCGCCTGGGGTTAGCAGCCCTTAGTCATGGGAAAAGATGAATCATCTGATCGTTAGATGAATCATCTGATGTTAGAATCAACTCAAGCTCCCTCCACAAGCTCCAAATGGTTCAAAGCTCTGCAGCCTGACTCACCCACTCTAAGTCCTGGCAGCACATCACCCCTGCCCTCAGGGAACTTCATTGGCTCCCGGTCTCCCATCGAATTGAATACAAGATCCTCTTTTTAACCAACTTGTCTCCCTTACCTCTCAGACCTTCTTCTCCCCTATCACTACATTCCACCACAGCAGGACACCTTGTCACCCCCAGGTCGTAGCTCCAGAGCCGATGTGACAGGGGCTTCTCTAGGGCTGCTCCAAGTCTCTGTAACGCCCTCCCTCCAGTCATCACCATCTTTCAGTCTAGCCGTACCCCCACCCCCACAAACACGTACAAGCAAAGCAATAAACTATTAGGGGAAAAAAGGTGCTCGCTTGAACCAAAAAGGATTCCTCGAACCCTTTTGGTTCCAGGTAAACTCCTTTTGGTTTCAGGTAGAACAGTGGGTTCTACATGGAACCCAAAAGAGCTCTATCTGGAACCAAAAGGGGTTCTTCAAAGGGTTCTCCTATGGGGACAGCCGCAGAACCCTTTTGGAGCCCTTTTTTCTAAGCGTGAACACTACAAAGACAGTCCTCTCCACCATACTGTGCACCACCTAACACAAACCCTTACCCTACCCCTTACACTAAACCAGGTTCGTATCCTAACCCTTACCCTACCCCTTACACTAAACCAGGTTCGTATCCTAACCCTTACCCTACCCCTTACACTAAACCGGGTTCGTATCCTAACCCTTACCCTACCCCTTACCCTAAACCGGGTTCGTATCCAAACCCTTACCCTACCCCTTACCCTAAACCGGGTTCGTATTCAAACCCCAACCTTACCCCTTACACTAAACCGGGTTCGTATTCAAACCCCAACCTTACCCCTTACACTAAACCGGGTTCGTATCCTAACCCTTACCCTACCCCTTACCCTAAACCGGGTTCGTATCCAAACCCTTACCCTACCCCTTACACTAAACCAGGTTCGTATCCTAACCCTTACCCTACCCCTTACACTAAACCGGGTTCGTATCCTAACCCTTACCCTACCCCTTACCCTAAACCGGGTTCCTATCCTAACCCTTACCCTACCCCTTACCCTAAACCGGGTTCGTATCCTAACCCTTACCCTACCCCTTACCCTAAACCGGGTTCGTATCCAAACCCTTACCCTACCCCTTACCCTAAACCGGGTTCGTATTCAAACCCCAACCTTACCCCTTACACTAAACCGGGTTCGTATTCAAACCCCAACCTTACCCCTTACACTAAACCGGGTTCGTATCCTAACCCTTACCCTACCCCTTACCCTAAACCGGGTTCGTATCCAAACCCTTACCCTACCCCTTACCCTAAACCGGGTTCGTATTCAAACCCCAACCTTACCCCTTACCCTAAACCGGGTTCGTATTCAAACCCCAACCTTACCCCTTACCCTAAACCGGGTTCGTATCCAAACCCTTACCCTGCCCCTTACCCTAAACCGGGTTCGTATTCAAACCCCAACCATACCCCTTACCCTAAACCGGGTTCGTATTCAAACCCCAACCTTACCCTCCCCATACACTCTCTTTGTTCATGTTTTTTTTTTTGTCTGATGTTGTTTTGTTTGGATTATGTTTCATTTCTACAATTGTAAAGCGACTTTGGGTCCATGAAAAGCACTATATAAGTCCCATGTATTATTATTATTACATGTTACACATTTTTAATACTGGTATATCGTTTCACCAAACACATTTTACAGAACATGATTTTGTGGTTACATTGTTTCAAAATGAAAATTCTGGTTCTGGTAGGCTGGAGACGAGGGCAACAAGAGAATGGCCATAACCTAGTCTCAACAAGTCAGACAATTGTTTCTGAAATACAACCTACAACTATGTGAAAGACTGGAAATCGAGACTAGTCATAACCCAGATGGTGTCTATTCTCTCCCTGAGCTCCACAGGTTCCAGGCTCAGGCTGCACCACACGGTGTCTTCCCCCGGTGAGAGAGAGAGGGGTTGGGTTGGGCAGGGCAGGAGCTCTGCTGCAGAGCCTGCAGGGTCCTGGATGTTCTAATGCAATATTCAAATGTTGCCTTGGTCTGATGCTGCAGTGCCCTGCTGGCTGTCGTAAACCTGTCTGCTCTCATATCCGTCCGTATTGACTCACACATCCTCAGCTCTGCTTGGGGCGTTGTGGAAAGAACTATGACACGTGCAAATATGGAGATGTGTGTGGTGTGTACAAATACACATGGAGTGTACAAAATATTAGGAACACCTGCTCTTTCCCTGACTGACTGACCAGGTGAATCCAGGTGACAGCTATGATCCCTTATTGATGTCACCTGTTAAAGTCACTTCAATAAGTGTAGATGAAGGGGAGGAGACAGGTTAAAGAAAGATTTTTAAGCCTTGAGACAATTGAGACATGGATTGTGTATGTGTGTCGTTCAAGATAATATATTTAAGTGCCTTTGAACGAGGTATGGTAGTAGGTGCCAGGCGCAACCCGTTTGAGTGTGTCAAGAACTGCAGCCCTCTGGATTTTTCACAGTTTCCCATGTGTATCAAGAATGGTCCACCACCAAAAAGGACATCTAGCCAACTTGACACAACTGTGGGAAGCATTGGAGTCCACATGGGCCAGCATCCCTGTGGTAAGCTTTCAACACATTGTAGAGTCCATGCCCCCGACAAATTGAGTCTGTTCTGATGGCGAAAGAGGGTACAACTCAAAATAAGGAAGGTGTTCCTAATGTTTTGTACACTCAGTGTATGTGTGTGTGTGTTCTTGAGATTGTGAGAGACTTTCTAATTGGTGATGTCAGAAGCTCATGTTTCCTGAAAACAATGTCCAGAGGAGTGGTGAAATTCAGCTCATATAAGACCTGGGAGCAGGCGCGACTGAGGTAAGCTGTCTCCCCCTCATCCTTGGCCTAGAGGATGAAGTCATAACTCCAGCAGATGTTCCTCAGCGAGCCCATCATGACAACAAGGGGGTCAACGAGGCCCTCTAGTGGATATTAGTCAAATTCAACGCCTCAACATCAAGTTGGCTAGAAAACTTTCCGCATAGAGATCACTGAGAAATATTCCCTATTTTATACTCCAAATCCTTGGGGGCAGAAATAATACACACCTATATATCCCAAGATTTAGAGTGAGAGTCCAATACTTTCAAGTGCCAACTTACATGGAATAGAATGTGAGGCATACAGGGCTACAATGGCTGTCAGCACTTCTTAGCCTACCTCCCGTTTTAAACTTCAAAGCCTAAGCTCCCTCCCTCATCTCTGTAGGGATACCAGATGTGGCCTTATAGCAGAATCGCTGAGCGAGCACACCTCTCACGGTACCGAGGAAAGAGTTATGGGTCACCCCCGTAGGCAGAGGTCTGCCTGGAGCATAAACTGAACAGAGGAACACACTGGGAACCGCTGCTTTACGGTATCCATATTAGGAACTTCCTCAAATTTCAGACCAAACTCCATCATGAAATAACACATATGGAATCATGCAGTTCACCAAAAAAAGTGTTAAACAAATCAAAATACATTTTATATTTGAGATTCTGTGGTCCGACTCATCCCAAACCACCTCAATTTGGTTGAGGTCAGGGGATTGTGGGGGCCAGGTCATCTGATGCAGCACTCCATCACTCTCCTTGGTAAAAGTGTCCTTACACAGCCTGGAGGTGTGTTGTGTCATTGTCCTGTTGAAAACAGATGACAGTCCCATTAAGCTCAAAACAGAAAGGACAACTTTCCACAGGTCTAATGTTCATTGCTCCTGTTTCTTGGCCCAGGCAAGTCTCTTCTTATTATTGGTGTCCTTTAGTAGTGGTTTCTTTGCAGCAATTCAACCATGTAGGCCTGATTCACACAGTCTCCTCTGAACAGTAGCCAGTGGAGGACAGAGGAGCCTCTTAAAGAAGTTACAGGTCTGTGAGAGCCAGAAATCTTGCTTGTTTGTAGGTGACCAAATACTTATTTTCCACCATAATTTGCAAATAAATTAATAAAAAATCCTACAATGTGATTTTCTTCGTTTTTTTTCTCATTTTGTCTGTCATAGCTGAAGTGTACCTATGATGAAAATTATATTTTTAAGTGGGAGAACTTGCACAATTGGTGGCTGACTAAATACTTTTTGCCCCACTGTATTTGGGCTGCAATTTCTGAGGCTGGTAACTCTAATGAACTTTAACTCTGGGTCTTCCATTCCTGTTGCGGTCCTCATGAGAGCCAGTTTCATCGTAGCGCTTGATTGTTTTTGCGATTGCACTTGAAGAAACGTTCAAAGTTCTTGAAATGTTCTGCATTGACTGACCTTCATGTCTTGAAGTAGAGAGGAACCATCGTCTCTCTTTGCTTATTTGGGCTGTTCTTGCCATAATATGGACTTGGTCTTTTACCAAATAGGGCTATCTTCTGTATACCAACCCTACCTTGTCACCACACAACTGATTGGCTCAAATGCATTAAGAAGGAAAGAAATTCCACCAATTAACTGTTAAGAAGGAACACCTAATAATTGAAATGCATTCCAGGTGACTACCTCATGCTGTCATCAAGGCAAAGGGTGGCTATTTGAAGAATCTCAAATACAAATACATATTTTGATTTGTTTAACACTTTGTTGGTTACTACATGATTCCATATGTGTTATTTCATAGTTTTGATGTCTTCACTATTATTCTACAATGTAGAACATAGTAAAAGTAAAGAAAAACCCTTGAATGAGTAGGTGTTCTAAAACTTTTGACCTGCAGTGTATACTTCACTTGTTCTCTTGCAAGTGACAGATATGATGATAATTTAATATTACTACACACAATATAACAATACAAATATAACTTAACTAGGAAGCTTTCAGTTCTTGAGTTTTCCTTGAGTTCCTTGACGTGAAGAGATGTAAACGGTAGTAAAACGACAGTTCTGAAGTCACAGATGAGAAGTGTAGCCTGCTTGGGCAGGTACTGCCATCTTCAGGTCGAAATATGCAAGTGCACATATTCACATTGACATTTGTTGGATTTAGGGAGGCAGTGTTAACAAACCAGTAACAACCATTGGCATTTGAACTGTATTGGATTAGAAAATGCCCTTTTTGGGCCTTGAGAATTTGAGAATTCACACCACAGTACTTCTTGTTCAATTGTGTGCATGATGTGTGGTCATGAAAAAATGTTTGTGTATATGTGTGCGTGTCTGTGTTTGTGTGAGAGAGAGAATAGATGTGTATGAGATTAGAAATGGGGTGTTGAATCAAGTCTCTAACAGCTGTATTACATGCTGCAGTGGAGAGCAGAGCCAGTGGGCGTGTGACACACCTCTCATTTTGCAAACAAATTAATGCCAGAATGCATCAGAATCTGGCTCATTCAGTTAGGGGCTTACGCAAATGTCATTGTCTTTCTATCTGCTGCCATTGTCTAGCATAACCTGCATTTCCAGTTAACCAGTCAGTGCAGTGCATTATTGAGATAGCTCTTGATATGCAGAACAAGGAGATAATAATTGACATTCATTGGTTTCAGTGAAAGGAAAAAGGTGGGCATAACAACATACAGACATTTCTCCAAGCTGTCCCAATTTGTGCTTTAGTGATAGACAATGATCAGTCCACATACACCTTAGTGCTAATACTAACCTAACATATTACTTTGCAACTCTAATACAGTAGCTTAGCTGCTGGCCCTGAGCCAACATTTTTTATTTTTTTATTTAACCTTTATTTAACTAGGCAAGTCAGTTAAGAACAAATTCTTATTTACAATGATGGCCTAGGAACAGTGGATGAACTGTCTTTTTCAGGAGCAGAATGACAGATTTTTACCTTGTCAGCTCAGTGATTCGATCAAGCAAACTTTCAGTTACTGGCCCAACGCTCTAACCACTAGGCTACCTGCTCTAACCGCTAGGCTAACTGCTCTAACCACTAGGCTACCTGCTCTAACCGCTAGGCTACCTGCCACCCCAACATATAATAAGCCCTACTGTATATGTATACTGAAGAAAAATATAAACGATTTTACTGAGTTTCAGTTCATATAAGGAAATCAGTCAATTGAAATAAATAAATTAGGCCCTAATCTATGGATTTCACATGACTGGGCAGGGGAGCATACCATGGGTGGGCCTGGGAGGGCATAGGTCCACTCACTTGGGAGCCAGTTCCACTAACTGGGGGAATAGGCCCAGCCAATTAGAATGACTTTTTCACCCCAAAGGGCTTTATTACAAACATAAATACTCTTCAGTTTCATCAGCTGTCCGGGTGGCTGGTCTCAGACGATCCCACAGGTGAAGAAGCCAGATGTGGAGGTCCTTGGCTGCTGTGGTTACATGTGGTTTGCGGTTGTGAGGCCGGTTGGATGTACTGCCAAATTCTCTAAAATGACATTGGAGGCGGCTTATGTTAGAGGATTAGGGATTCTCTGGCAACAGCTCTGGTGGACATTCCTGTAGTCAGCATGCCAATTGTACACTTCCTCAAAAGTTGAGACATCTGCGGCATTGTGTTGTGGCAAAACTGTACATTTTAGAGTGCCGTTCATTGTGCCCAGCACCTCAGCACCTAAGTAGTGATCAATCAATCAAATGTATTTATAAAGCCCTTTTTACATCAGCCAATGTCACAAGTGCTATACAGAAACCCAGCCTAAAACTCCAAACAGCAAGCAATGCAGACGTAGAAGCACAGTGGCTAGGAAAAACTCCCTAGAAAGGCAGGAACCTAGGAAGAAACCTAGAGAGGAACCAGGCTCTTCTGGCTGTGCCAGGTGGAGATTATAACAGTACATGGTCACGATGTTCAAATATTCATAGATGATCAGCAGGGTCAAATAATAAAAATCACAGTGTTTGTAGAGGGTGCAACAGGTCAGCACCTCAGGAGTAAATGTCAGTTGGCTTTTTATAGCTGATCATTCAGAGATCGAGACAGCAGGTGCGGTAGAGAGAGTCGAAAAACAGCAGGTCTGGGACAAGGTAGCACGTCCAGTGAACAGGTCAGAGTTCCATAGCCGCAGGCAGAACAGTTGAAACTGGAGCAGCAGCACGACCAGGTGGACTGGGGACAGCATGGAATCATCAGGCCAAGTAGTCCTGAGGCATGGTCCTAGGGCTCAGGTCCTCTGAGAGAAGAGAGAAAGAGAGAGAGAATTAGAGGGAGCATACTTAAATTCTCACAGGACACTGGATAAGACAGGATAAATACTCCAGATATAACAGACTGACCCTAGCCCCGACACATAAACTATTGCAGCATAAATACTGGAGGCTGAGACAGGAGGGATCGGGAGACACTGTGGCCCTGTCCGACGATACCCCCGGACAGGGCCAACCAGGCAGGATATAACCCCACCCACTTTGCCAAAGCACAGCCCCCACACCCCTAGAAGTATAGCTTCAACCACCAACTTACTACCCTGAGACAAAGCCGAGTATAGCCCAGAAAGATCTCCATCACGGCACGAACACGAGGGGGGTGCCAAACCTGGACAGGAAGATCACATCAGTGACTCAACCCACTCAAGTGAGTTGAGTGGGTTGAGGCACCAATAAGCCAGTGACTCAGCCCCAATAATAGGGGTTAGAGGCAGAGAATCCCAGTGGAGAGAGGGGAACCGGCCAGGCAGAGACAGCAAGGGCGGTTCGTCGCTCTAGTGCCTTTCAATTCACCTTCACACCCCTGGGCCAGACTACACTCAATCATAGGACCTACTGAAGATATGAGTTTTCAATAAAGACTTAAAAGTTGAGACCGAGTCCACGTCTCTCACATGGATAGGCAGACCATTCCATAATAATAAAGCTCTATAGGAGAAAGCCCTGCTTCCAGCTGTTTGCTTAGAAATTCTAGGGACAGTAAGGAGGCCTGCGTCTTGTAACCGTAGCGTACGTGTAGGTATGTACGGCAGGACCAAATCGGAGAGATAGGTAGGAGCAAGCCCATGTAATGCTTTGTAGGTTAGCAGTAAAACCTTGAAATCAGCCCTTGCCTTATCAGGAAGCCAGTGTAGAGAGGCTAGCACTGGAGTAATATGATCAATTTTTTTTGGTTCTAGTCAAGATTCTAGCAGCCGTGTTTAGCACTAACTGAAGTTTATTTAGTGCTTTATCCGGGTAGCCGGAAAGTAGACCATTGCAGTAGTCTAATCTAGAAGTGACAAAAGCATGGATTAACTTTCTGAAATAATTTTTGGATAGAAAGTTTCAGATTTTTGCAATGTTACGTAGATGGAAAAAGATGTCCTTGAAATAGTCTTGATATGTTCGTCAAAAGATAGATCAGGGTCCAGAGTAATGCTGAGGTCCTTCACAGTTTTATTTGAGACAACTTTACAACCACCAAGATTAATTGTCAGATCCAACAGAAGATCACTTTGTTTCTTGGGACCAGAACTAGCATCTATGTTTTGTCCGAGTTTAAAAGTAAAACATTTGCCACCATCCACTTCCTTATGTCTGAAACACAGGCTTACAGGGAGGGCAATTTTGGGGCTTCACCATGTTTCATCGAAATGTGTGTTGTCCGCATACAGTAGCAGTGAAAGTTAACATTATGTTTCCGAATGATATCACCAAGAGGTAAAATATATAGTGAAAACAATAGTGGCCCTAAAATGGAACCTTGAGAAACACCGAAACTTTGTCAGAGGACTAACCATCCACAGAGACAAACTGATATCTTTCTGACAGATAAGATCTAAACCAGGCCAGAACTTGTCCGTGTAGATCAATTTGGGTTTCCAATCTCTCCAAAAGAATGTGGTGATCGACGGTGTCAAAAGCAGCACTAAGGTCTGGGAGCACGAGGACAGATGCAGAGCCTCGGTCTGATGCCATTAAGAGGTCATTTACCACCTTCGCGAGTGCAGTCTCAGTGTTAAGATGGGGTCTAAAACCAGACTGAAGCGTTTCAAATACATTGTTTGTCTTCAGGAAGGCAGTGAGTTGCTGTGCAACAGCTTTTTCAAAACATTTTGAGAGGAATGAGAGATTCAATATAGGCGGATAGTTTTTCATATTTTCTGGGTCAAGGTTTGGCTTTTTCAAGAGAGGCTTTATTACTGCCACTTTTAGTGAGTTTGGTACACATCCGGTGGATAGTGAGCCATTTTTATATTCAACGTAGGAGGGCCAAGCACAGGAAGCAGCTACTTCAGTAGTTTAGTTGGAATAGGGTCCAGTATGAAGCTTGAAGGTTTAAAGGCCATTACTATTTTCATGAATGTGTCAAGAGATATAGGATAAAAAGAACTTGAGTGTCTCCCTTGATCCTAGGTCCTGGCAGTGTTGTGCAGACTCAGGACAACTGAGCTTTGGAGAAATATGCAGATTTAAAGAGGAGTCCATAATTTGCTTTCTAACAATCATGATCTTTTCGTCAAAGAACAAGAATTTATCACTGCTGAAGTGAAAACCATCCTCTCTTGGGGAATGCTTATTTTTAGTTAGCTTTACGACAGTATTAAAAATCCATTTTGGATTGTTTTTATTCTCCTCAATTAAGTTGGAAAAATAGAATGATCGAGCAGCAGTGAGGGCTCTTCGATACTGCACGGTACTGTTTTTCCAAGCTAGTCGGAAGACTTCATGCTGTTTAATCAGCTTCTTGATATGCCGCACCTATCAGGTGGATGGGTTATCTTGGCAAAGGAGAAATGCTCACTAACAGGGATTTAACCAAATTTGTGCACAAAATTTGAGGGAAATAAGCTTTTTGTGCATATGGAAAATGTCTGGGATATTTGATTTAATCTCATGAAAACATGGGACCAACACTTTACATGTTGTGTTTATATGTCTGTTCAGTATACATTAACTATGCTCTGTGGTCATGGTAAAAATACCAGGAGGCGTCTCTTACTCTCTGAGAACAATCGCTGTGAACCTTAATGGGAAATTATATGACTTGGTATTAATGGTAATATAACTGAACAGATATAATAGGTTCATGAGGAAATGTATTCTACATTGAAAGAACAACTCTGACTCTTAAGAGACAATTCGAACCTCCAAAATTTTCCCTTAGTCAGGCATTGAGGTCAATGGGAGACTAAGTGAAAATGCAACTGAAACGGAACTTGGGATGCATTACTCTGAAACGCACTGAAGTGTAGACTGTTGTTTGAGCGTCTCGACAAACCAACATTGTTATCTCCACAGTCTATTTTTGTTTCATGCTGTCACAATATTATGGTGACTGACATTCTTTTAGACATGTTGTCAGGGCTTGTCAGTGAGCACAGTGCTTACATCAGGAGACAATGACAACGTGGCATGACATGACAGCATTTGTTTTTCAAATTGAACACTGAGGGGGTCATGATTACTAGGCTGCATGTTGTGGATAGGATGAGATGTTACGAGTCTGCTAGCCTGGTTAAACCAATTTGAATGGCACGCTCACCATTGTTTAACTTGAGCACAGCGTTCAGTCTGCTTTTACCAGGCTAGCAGTTTGCCAGGGATCTTGTGGCTTGCCTCTAATGAAAAGGTCTGTTGACGTAGCCCAGTCAAATTCACATTTGTGCTTAGATGGTAGATGGTAGATGGCTAAGTGGGGTAAATAAAGCAGGCAACACAATGAATACAGTATTGTTGTTATTATTTCATCAGGCTTTACAAAACAGCGTACTGTCTACTCAAGGTTACGATTATTATAATTTTTTAGTTGCTGAGCTGTTTTCAATGACGTAGGCTTAGGGCATAGGCTATTTGTATGAGTACAGTGTGCATTTATTCGTTTGTGTCGAAGTGTGTGAGCTGTTCATTTTTTTCATGAGTGTGTGAGCATGGTCCTACAGTGCTGTTTGGAATGAATGTTTTCCATATCGACGCCACATACACCGTGGGGGGTATAGAAACAGTGGCTTTGGTAGCTACAAATGTTTTTTTGTCTGAACATAGAGATAGATAGAGGACTCTAGTGCCAAAAGCCTGTTTTAGCATGGGTAGTGCTGCAGGTTGACATAAAGTGTAGTCAGCTTTGTTCCAAGGGCAGAAAGAATCAGATTGTTTTAGTGCAAAACAAATCCGGCGGAGTTTAACAAATGCACAACTTTTAAAAACATGGTGGAGGTTTGAACTGAAAATCCTGTAAATAAAACTTTGAGTTAAAAGTTGTAACATTTTGAAATCATTATAATGTTACAGTAGTCAGACACATTTGACAGTATCTCTAAGATACAATTTGTCTCCGGTAGCAAGCTAGCAGCAACATGCTAAGCTAAACAGAGAAAGCTAGCTAAACATTTAGCAACCTCTTAACTACTCATGTTGAATTAATAGAGCTACCTAGTGTCGTGTCTTTGGCATCAATAAAAGTGAAGACTGCTATTTTATCAAATCAATTCTCTGTAATTATTATTATGTGATTAAACTAATCATGTAAATGTAATTAACTAGGAAGTTGGGGCACCAAGGAAAATGTTTAGATTACAAAGTTATAATTTTCCTAATATAACTCTTCAGATATTTGAATATCTGATCAATTAGTCTTCTTATTAATGAATTATTATTTACCTCACATCAGTCTCATTCCAAACTTCGTAAATTGTTGGTTATCTACATGAATATTTAGTTGAATAAGCCCCCCACACCCCACGCCAATTTCACCCAATCAACGAGTATATAGTATCAGTTCTCTGTGTCTGACAAGTAGTATGGAGCTGCATCTCTGAGTATTGTTTCTTCATCCTATGCAATGCATTCCCAGTGAATCTGGTGTTTTTTTTCCCATTCAGAGAAATTAGTCATTAAAGTTGGAAGGTTTATGTCCCATCATACGTCCTGATATTACCAGGCTCTGACCCATATGTAGAAACCAATCAAATTGTTCTGCCCCCTAAACCAATCAGATGCTTTCTTCCCTTAGAACAAAGTTGACTTCTCTACTTTATATCAATCTGCGGTAGCGCCATTCACCATTTTGAAGTAGTCAACTGGGTGGGTTTTCCTATGGGTTAAGGAAGGATCACACAATTCCATCTAGGTCACCAGGAGGAATCAGCCAATGAATTATACTTGTGAGCAGTTAATCGCCAACCTGGGATTTATACCGGTTCAAACAACACACTCCGGGTGGCAGTACGCACCCTTTCAGTTTGTTTGCTAGCTCATAGAAGTAGTAGAAGAAAATTGACTACTTCAAAATGAAGATGGCCTCAATAGCGCTGCCCTTCTCTCACAGACGCCATAATGGGTCAGATACAATGATATGATGTCTATCTAAGTCTATGGGTCTGAATCATATGGTCTGTCCCACCTGTTTTTCTTCCATTGGAACATGCTAGAAATCACACCCAGTCCCAATCTGCAGGTTGAAATGCTGCCTGGGTGTAATTGGCTTGTTTTGTTCCACATGATGTGGTTGGAGGAGAAGACATGGTGACCTGTTAACTCCATGAAGAGACAGGCAAAAAATATACTCTTTAAAGCTATCATGTGACCCCAAAAAAGGCTTCATGCTATACTGTCTTTGGTTTTGGTAACCTGAAAATGGAAGGGAATGCGTTCTTTTAGTGAAGTTCTTTGCAATTTTGGAGTCATTTGGTTTCTAAAAGAATCATGTGATGTTTGTGACAAAATTTAGTTTATTGAGTTAGGGTTGTAAAACAAGGCTCAATGGTACAAAAATTCATCCAAAAAGACATCAAACAATCATATTTGTTTTGGGGTTATCTTGGTTCCAATGCAAATTAGATTTCAGAATTGAGCCCTGAGGCCTTTGGGTTAATGTGCCCTTTGAAACACTCAATGTACATATGTGCACAAACCAAGCTGAAGAAATACACAAGACAAACCAAACATGTGTTTAACTTAAGCGTCCTGGGTAATTTGGTTCATATCCACGGACCAAAACGACATGTCTCTTTTTATTTCCTCAAAGTGTTTGATGTAGTTTGGAGTCATGTTGTAGCAATTTGAGTCTTTGAAGCAAACACTGGCACCATGACCTTAGCCACAATAGAGAGGAGAGAATAAATGTACACATTTATGTGTACAAATATAGACCAGACTTGCCAAAATGTTGGCTTCGCTCTCCATGATTGAAATGAGGGCAAACGTAATGAACTTTCCAAACTATGCAAATAAGAGCATCATGCCATGACTAAAGAGCCTTGCATAAGGGTCGTTCCATTTGATTTCAATCACTTTTTGACTGCACCCCTTTTGATTTGAACTAAACTTTCCATACATATTTGCCCATGGCGAAGTGGTCAGAAAGTTACATTTTGAACCTGAATGCTAAAACATTTAGGAGATGGAGATGCTCAAAGTTGACCCATTGTACATACCCCACCCTACCATGAGACATCAATGTCTTCATCTCTGGAGAGTAATATCAAGCTTACAAACAGGATTGTCAAACTATTTTATCATTTATTTCTTTACATTTAACGTAAATTATCTAAAAACACTTAAACTCCGAATTTTTTTCTCTCGCACATGTTGTATTTTAGACCCTATTTTACATAATCTGAGGTGTTTGTGTTGTGCCCGCCATTGGTTGAGACACAGCTTAATCTTGAATACAGGGTGGGTGTCATTTCAATCATAGAAATACAATGAATAGAATGGACATATCCCTTCAGACCAATGCAACTTAGCTGGTACACCATTGACATTTAAATAAAATGTTTAACTCCCAATTACAACCACAAAGATGGCCACCAATTTTGACATAAATGGAAATGCATGTTATTCACATTCAAGTCAACAACACTCTCTGATGTGTGGACCTCCAACCATCTTTGTGCTACCATTTGAAAGTTGCATTTTCAAATGTATTCCCATTTTAATAAATGTATAAGCCAAACATGACACCCTGTATTCAAGAGCATGCTGTGTCTAGATAATTGACATTTAAGGATAAAAAATTGAAAGAAAATTGATTTAAAAATAAATAAATGATCAAATAGTTTGACAACCCTGTTTGTAAACTTTGAAATATACAGTTATATCAAACTCAATCATTTATCTTTTCCAGAGATGAAGACATGGATGTCTCATGGTAGGGTGGGGTATGTACAATGGGTCAACTATGAGGACCTCTATCTCCTAAATGTTTTGGCATTCAGGTCCAAAAAGTTACTTTCTGAACACTTCTACCATTGGAAAATATGTATAGAACGTTTTGTTCAAATCAAAAGGGGTGCAGTCAAAAAGTGATTGAAATCGAATGGAACGACCCATAAAAGTAAGCTGGGCCATTTATGCAACTGTTCATATACAGACAAATGGATTTTGGATGGTGGAAATCAATTTCAATTAACTTTCTCCTGGCCTGAAAATGTGTGTATTACCTGACTTTTATCGTACTCTTTATCTCAAGCAAATTAGAAAAATCTATTGTGCAACATCACTTGAAGAAGTATTTTAAAAATAGGCACAGCAAACCTCTGTGTGTGTGTGTGTGTGTGTGTCTCACTATTGTGCTGCACTTCAATATTTTATGGAATTGCAGGAACAGAGTGCAAGGGTGCATGCAGGGACACTTCCCCATGCCAATGTGTGTGCCTAAGCCCCAGAGGCATGAAGTGCAGAAACACAGGCATGTGATTGGTATTCATCATAACTTATTAATGCAGCTATTGTGGTTGACTGCATACAGGTGTTGGCAGGTCAGACAGAGGCTACACTACCTAATCCCCTTGGATTAATTACAATTTTTACAGTACAATATACAATACTGTAAATGAATAAGAATGTTCACAATGATCACTGTGTGCTTCAAAGTGCCTCATATAAAAAGCACTTGTTCAACTACCTTCACCTCCTTTAAATACTTTATGACACCCAAAATGATCATCAGCAACAGCATCCGATCTACTCATCCTCATGTGTCTTATTACACTAATTGTTGTGAGCAGTTCATATATTTCTTTTAGGTGCAAACAGCTCTCAATGACCATACCATTTCCCACCACAGTAATTACAAGCCAGACACCTTCAGTGGTATGGTACAACTGTATTTGGCAAGCTGTGGGGGTTAAAGTGCCACAGGGAGACACTAAACACAATGACAGACTACACTAAAAGTCAAAGTAAACAAACAAAAATAGGTTGTGTACAGTATGCTATTCGTGACATAGTGTCACCACCCAAGGCATAGCCCTATTGTAATTACGAAATGGATGACAAAATGTTTTGGGGGTACTCACAAGAAAACACACCCATTTCCATATAACACCCATTTGATATTGAAGGGATGGTGAAATGTGTTTGGCTGGACTCGCACAAAAACACACACCATTTCCATAACAAAATGTTGATATTGAATTGAAAATAATTTTTTAAACAAATTAAGATTGCAGTTGGATATCTTTTCAACGAATGTATTTACTAGATATTCTCATTTTAGAGGTACAATTTGAGTTAGCCTACACTGAAGACTTAAATAACATGGAGTTTATGGTGCAATCAGCTCCAACAGATGCCAGATACTAGGATAGCCATGGTTTTGTTCTGCCCTGCAATCCAGGCAGATCAGCCATAGCAGTTCACGCCCTCGAAGCCTCCTGGGACAGAATGTGATGGGCGCGACTACCCACTGGGCCTAGTCAGACTTATGAACAGGAAATGTATGTTTTTTTCCATACGTGAATATAATATATAAGGTATCAAATACCTCCCCTCCAATAGATGTCACTGTGGTCGAAATTAAAAAAGGGCTCCCTCCCCATTCTCCTCCCTCCGCGAAGGGGTGTGCGTTTTGAAGGTTGTATTTATCTCGCTAACATCACATTACAAGGAGTACACTTGCGGAGGGATAACATTCGAAGCCACTGTTGGAGCTAGAAAACGGTGTGATGGATGGAGCCACAGCTCCTCATACTGACTGAGTTCAAGTAAGGTCTTGTCGGGACAGGGTACGGCGCATACACGGATGCGAAAGCATGGAATGCAGTTCAAATATCTATGATCCCCCCACACAATTGCAACGTGACAGTTCTAAACGTTTCATTCAAGGTCAACATTGGACTTCGGTCAGCTGTAACCGCGGACATTATCGATGATATTTATCTTCTGGTGGAACAGAAATTGTATCAGCAGCATCTTTTTTTTAACTGGTCGGCGGTGAGCAATGACATCTTTCGCGGAAGAGATTTAACCTACGCTGTCAGTATCTGAAGCAAGATTTCGGACCAAGTTTTCAATTCAAAGTTGTGATATTTAGGAGAGGGTGTGTAACTTGCTAACCAACACAGCGCCGTAGCCGTGTCTTGAGCTCTCCGTTGCCTGGACGGATAGCTAGCTCAGGCACCTTCGACGTTTCCTGCTTTCGCGAACGTCGTTAGCCAGCTTGCTACAGTACCTGGAACTGCCGCATCCATCTCACTAAAGTTGCCTAGCTAGCCAGCCAGTTGTCGAACATGGATATGTTGTCGGTCCTTTGGAAAACCAGTTGCTAGTGAGGAAAGTGTGTTCATTACACGCTAACTACACGATTTCCAGCTCCCCCTAAATTATTTTAAGTTATAAAAACGAATTGCAACATGTCTGTTCGCGTAGCTTTACACTCACCCACTGGCTCCAGAAGTTTTCTGGAGCGGGGACTCCTACTTCTGGTGATGTTGATCTTTCTGGAGGGCACCGTACTGACGCTTGGAGCTGCCAGCTCACCGGACATCAGCGCTCAGGACAACACTGGAGGAGGACACGACCGCCGCGACGACCACCGAGGGATAGCAGGCAGCCACGAACATACTAACTACACGTACACAAAAAAGGCCTTCCCCGTCCTGTCTCTAGATTACCATCACATACAGGTGCCTTTCGAGATCTCGTTGTGGGTGTTGCTGGCCTCATTAATGAAATTGGGTGAGTTGCACTGTCAGGCTGGTTTATTTGCTTTGTGGTTCAGCTTGAGTTTTATTCTCGTAGCCTATACAGAGGAAAATGTAAAGCACCCATGTTTCTCTTACCAGTTCCGTGAGGTGAGCAGGCAATCTAGGTGTTTGAAGAATGCCATTGGTTGCCATTTCATTTCAGCATTATCAAGAGAAATGTATTTCCTGATACTCTTGAGTGTATATACCCTTTGAACCCAAATCAAATGTTAAAGTTTAAAGAATATATGGTTTGTTCCCTAGCAGGGGATTATGCCATGTGAGATGGGAAAATACTACATATTGAAGTCAATAGGTGATTATGGAGGGGTAGTCCATAATGTGACATTCCCTTGTACTCTGCATAAAGATGTCACAGATATACTCATTGTTAGTCTTAGGTGACTCTTGTACTGGTTGGACTTGTTTTCCTGTATTCTGCATAGTAAGTGATCTTCCTGGGAATGATGATCATACGTTTAGCTCATGTTTTGAAGTGGGAAGGCGCAATCAGTGCTCCTTGACACAATGTGATGTGTGACTAAGCACATTTTTGTTGCAGTTTTGTGCATTGGCTAGACTGAAATCATTGCAAGTTCTCATCAAGGGGACTTCTTTGACCACTGTTCCTGTTAAAAAGCTGTTTTGTTGACACAGGATGTTTGGCAATGGGAAACACACACTCACGTGTAGTCTAACTTCTATCCTCTTCCCTTTTCCTTGTCACTGGTTGTGGTCCCCTCGCCACTCCCTGTCTTTCTCCTTACTGCAATCATTTCATCTCGCACTGCTACTTCTCACCTCCTTTACCTGTTTGTTGCTCTTCATGCAGTGCTCGTCCCATCTCCCACTCCCTCCCTCTGTTTCTCCTCTTCCTGTATGTGGTGTGCTCTCATGCCCCTGCAGTGTTCCCTGCTGCGTCCCCTGCTGCCATTCGCTAAGAGCCAGCAGCATGCCATTTTCTCCGCAACATAATATTAAGCCTGGGTGAGTGCCAGCCTGTGGCCAGGCCAGAGAGGGACTGTCCCACTTACCCAGGGGGGGAGGCCCACTGTCCTGGGGGAAGATTGGGAGAGCGCCCAGCTGGGTGCAGTGGTTTGGAGGGAGGAAGGGAGTGAGGATGAGGCAAGGTGACTGTCTAGATGGAGAAAGAAGATGGAGAGGAACAGGGAGGAAATTGTAGAGGTGAGCGACAGAAAGACAGAGAAATGGGTAGAAAGGAGAATGCAGGATAGCAGGGAAAGGAGGTGAGAGGCAGGTGTGAAAGATTGAGTGAGCGTGAGCGAAACAAACGGGAACAGCAGTGGTGACCTTCGCCTTCTGATTATGCTGAAACCCCTGTGTTCATAATCTGCTGTGGCAGCTGCAATGCTCAGCCCCAGGTTCCTGCCCGTGTCCTGCTCAGAGATCGCATTCTCTCTCTTTTTTTTCTAAGCCTAAAGCTGCATCCATTGTCTATTTAAATTTTCTTTTGCTGCCCTGTCAGACTAGCTTTGCTTGCTCTGGTCTTTTTCTCCAAGACTAGACTTCCTTCATTTGATAAGAAGGACCTACAATCAATATCCCTTATTCCCCTAAGCAATAGCTCTTCATATGTGTCAATATAGCCTTGGGATAAATATGATTTATTGTAGCAGGGAGTGTGGTGATAGAGAGATCCTCAAATTATTAAACGTTCTAGCAAGTGTGCCAGCACTGATATAGGTCTGAGGAGGACAGGCCATATTGACTGATAACAATGTATTGGCCTAGCTACACTTAACATTCAAGTCCTCAATACAAGTATTGCTCATGTGAGTTGTGGCCCACATTCAGGACGAGCCTATGGTTTTACCTCAACAATCTGTACTGTACATTGGAAGACATGTATTGGACTTGGCCTAGATATTTGTCTCTCGTAAATGCTGTCAAATCAAATTTTGTCTGTCACATGCGCCGAATACAACCGGTCGGTATCTTTTAATAGTGACATACTTAAAATCGCATTGTTGGTTAAGGGCTTGTAAGAAAAAATACAACAAAAAAAAGAAAACAAATTAAAGTAATTTAAGAGCAGCAGTAAAATAACAATAGCGAGGCTATTTACAGGGTGTACTGGTGCAGAGTCAATGTGCGGGAGCACCGGTTAGCACCAGTTAATATCTAACCATTAACAATGGGAATGTGTGTTAACAAGCTACTAACACACTGCTATAAATGACCCTGTTCCGCATTTTAATGTGTAACGCATCAAAGCACAAGTAGTTTGGCGTTCAGTTCAACTAGTAGATGATTTATATGCTAGGTAGAACCCGGCGTCTCCGAAGGGTCATGGCGGTAGTATTATACAACACTAATAAATATAGGCTGTAGGGTTGATATGATAAGGCCTATATCTGAAGAGTTAGGCTGCAGACTGGACTGCATTGGTAGGCCTACATGGCTTTGCAGCTCGGTTAGGTCTACTCCGACAGTATGTTTAGGCAACAGGTGACCAGGTAGGTACAATAACCTCTGATATATGCCTGGCGACTCAAGTTTGTCACACCTCCATTTGTAATGCGAACATGGCAGCTCAAACTAAAATGGCATGCGGCCGTGTTCTGTTCTGTTCTGCTGAGAGCCCGAGTCCTACTCACCCACCTTCTGGGCCGTTGGTCTAATCTGTGGTCAATATTTGTCTGGGGTAAACCAACTGTCACCTGGAACAGAGGTGCTTTGAATGGAAATGGAAGAAAAATAGATGGAGAGCGTCTGTGCTAAGTTCTTTTCCGCTCGGCTCACTCTTGCAATACTCACAATGCATAAGATTGCATAGTTGGCCCTTCAATGCACCTTTTGACTCAATATATCCATTCACGTCACACAATGACATGCTGATGCTACTGTGTAAATACATTTGAATAGACAATTGTACTGCAATAAATAAAGCCAAGGACACTGTTGATAGACAATTTAATTTGGAAAAAGAATTGGCCCTAGTCAACTATTCAATTGATTGGCGGCAACCATGCTCACCTTGAATGACCCAATATACAAGCCAAAAATATCTCTCCTTTCCCCATCTAATGCAAGTCATGGCACAGAGTTGTTTTCTATTTGAGTTTTGTCCTGTTATACTTTGTTCAGCTTTTACTGTGGCTCTTCACCGACTGTCAATCAGAGGAACAACTGCAGCAAGAGTCGCAGAGGAATGTTTCAGGCTCTATTCAGTATTGATACACAGGTGATACTAAGCTCACATTGAGGGCACGTACATAGAGCGAGAGTTTCCCAAGGCTATTATTGGAAGTCTACAACGATGCTTAAACGACATCAGGAGACTACTTTCAAGGTCTTTCAAAAAATCTATCTAATCTGTCTAATCTGTGCCTTCAGAAAGTATTCATACCCCTTGACTTATTCCACATTTTGTTGTTACAGCCTGAATTCGAAATTTATTAAATACAATTCCCCATAATGGCAAAGTGAAAACCATGTTTTTTGAAATCTGCAAATTTAATGAAAATGTAATGTCCTTTTCATAAGTGTTCACACCCCTGAGTCAATACACGTTAGAATCAGCTTTGGCAGCAATTACAGCTTTGAGTCTTTCTAGGTAAGTCTCTAAGAGCTTTGCACACCTGGATTGTACAATCTTTATTATTTAAAAAATGGTTAACTCGTCTAGTTGGTTGTTGATCATTGCTTGACCGCCATTTAGTTTAGTTTAGTTTATTTTTATTTTTACAGGGACAGTGCACATTAATCAACATTTCAGTAAAAGTGCCGGTTTTAGCCAGCCGGCTAATTTTCAACCGCAGTCCCTGGGCAGGTTATTAAAAACAATTACAATATAGACAATAGCAACATAGAACAAGCAAGACATAGCAACATAGGACAAGCAAGACGTAGCATACAGACAGAGCAACATAAAACAAAAAGCAGCAAGACAAAATTCATAAAAGCAACAGTGTTTCCACACCTCACAAGCTACAGACAACAGACAACATGGAGAGCGGCAACACACAGCTAGGGACCATGTTCACAAATCTGATTGACCTTTAGCCATGTCTTCAAGCATTTTGTGAAAGTGTGATATGTGGTGCAGTTATGTGTGTCTGATGGCAGTGTATTCCAGACATGGGAAGCTCTCACAGAGAAAGCAGATTTACTAAAGGTGCTTTTCCTTAGGGGAACTATACAGTCACCTCTCATGGCAGACCTTGTGGATCTGCTGCCATATGTCTGTGTTTTCTGTTTAACAAAAATATTGAGTGGAGGGGGAGCCAGGCCATTGAGGATCTTGAATACAAGACATGCGTCGGTGTATTGCACAAGATTTTCCCAACTCAAGAGCTCATGCTTTCTAAGGATGTGACAATGATGATGGCTATTGGGCTTCCTCTCAAGCACTTTGAGAGCCTGTTTGTAGACAGACTGAATAGGTTTTAATGTTGTACAGCAAGCTTGGGCCCAACTAGTCAAGCAGTATGTTAAGTGGGGGAGTATCATAGATTTGAAGTACAGTTTTGCTACCTCTGTAGTCAAACAATTTCGTATAAATCGGAAATTAGCTAGGTTGAATTTGGTTATTTGAATTACCTTTTTCACATGCTTTTTAAAAGAGAGGTTGGAATCACGTATGATGCCAAGGTACTTAAAATCGGATACCACCTGGAGCTTCTCCCCTGACACAGACATCTGGCTCAGTAGCATCTGTTGCCCTCTTTGTGAAGAACATGCAAACAGTTTTTTTCACATTGAGATGCAAACACGAGTCACTGAGCCACTTTGTAACCTGGACCATTACAGTAGTGAGTTCATGCTCTTTGCATGCACATATATCACTGTAAGTCTTTTAAGTCTTGCTATGGATTTAAGCCGCTTTATATATATATATTTTAAATTATAATTTTTACCCCCTTCTCCCCAATTTCGTGGTATCCAATTGGTAGTTAGTCTTGTCCCATCGCTGCAACTCTTGTACAGACTCTGGAGAGGTGAAGGGCAACAGCGTGCGTCCTCCAAAACACAACCCAGCCAAGCTGCTTCTTGACACACTGCCCGCTTAACCCGGAAGCCGGCCACACCAATGTGTCAGAGGAAACACCGTACACCTGGCGACCGTGTCAGCGTGCATTGCTGGCCAAACCCTCCCCTAACCCGGACAACGCTGGGCCAATTGTGCACCGCCCCATGGGTCTCCCTGTTGCAGCCGGCTGCGACAGAGCCTGAACTCGAACCAGGATCTCTAGTTGCACAGCTAGCACTAGACCACTGCGCCACTCTGGAGGCCCTTTAAATAAAAAAAATGTAAAAAGTCAACTGGAACTAAGCCTTTTCATCTCCCAGTGTCTGGTGGAAAGCAGACTGAACCTGGTTTTCCTCTAGAATTGCTTAACTCTATCCTGTTTTTATTTTTTTATTTTTTATGATCTAGTCCTTGCTGATGACAAGCTTCCTATAACATGATGCAGCCACCACCATACTTGAAAATATGAATGCTCAGTGATGTGTTGTCTTGGATTTGCCCCAAACTTAATGCTTTGTATTCAGAACATAAAGTTAATTTCTTTACTACATTTCTTAGTTTTTTTATATATATATTTTTTTATTTTTTATTTTATTTTATTTTACCATCTACAAATTCATGATCACCTTTGCAAGGCATCCCTGGTCTTTGTGGTTGAATTTGTTTGAAATCAACTGAAGGACCTTACAGATAATTGTACTTGTGGGGTACAGAGATGAGGTAGTCATTCAAAAATAATGTTAAACACTATTGCTGTACACAGAGTAAGTCCATGCAGCTTATTATGTGACTTGTTAAGTACATTTTTACTCCTGAACTTATTTAGTTTTGCAATAACAAAGGGGCTGAATACTTATTGACTCAAGACATTTAGGCTTTTCATTTTTAATGAGTTTGTACCTTATTCCACTTTGACATCATGGGGTATTGTGTTTAGGCCAGTGACACAATCTTAATTGAATCCATTTTAAATTCTGACTATAACACAACAAATTGTGGATAAATGTATACTTTCTGAAGGCACTGTTGGCTACTCCGTGTGACCACCAGTTGTTTGAGAGCTGCACGTTGTTTCTGCCCGACAGATGATATTCTGCTCAATCTAGGCTATTTGTGTGTTTGCTCGTGTTTGGTAAATAATCTACATAACAAACTAACAGCTTAGTTAGAGTAATAGTGAAGACATCAAAACTATGAAATGACACACGGAATCATGTAACCAAAAAAACCCCAAATCAAAATATATTTTAGATTCTTCAAAGTAGCCACCTTTTGCCTTGACAGCTTTGCAGACTCTTGGCATTCTCTCAACCAGCTTCATGCGGAATGCTTTCCCAACAGTCTTGAAGGAGTTCCCACATATGCTGAGCACTTGTTGCCTTCCTTCACGCTGCGGTCCAACTCATCCCAAATCGTCTCAATTGGGTTGAGGTCAGGTGATTGTGGAGGCCAGGTCATCTGATGCAGCACTCCATCACTCTCCTTGGTCAAATAGCCATTACACAGCCTGGAGGAATGTTGGGTCATTGTCCTGTAAAAAACAAATGAACATCCCACTCAGTGCAAACCAGATGGGATGGTGTATCGCTGCAGAATGTTGTGGCAGCCATGCTGGTTGTGTGCCTTTTTTTGAAATCTAAATAAATCAGACACTGTCACCAGCGAAGCACCATCACACCTCCTCCCCCATGCTTCACGGTGGGAACCACACATGCGGAGATCATCCGTTCACCTGCTCTGCATCTCACAAAGACACGCCTGTTGGAACCAAATATCAGACCGAAGGACAGATTTCCACCAGTCTAATGTTCATTGCTCGTGTTTCTTGGCCCAAGCAAGTCTCTTCTTCTTCTTCTTATTATTAGTAGTGGTTTCTTTGCAGCAATTCAACCATGAAAGCCTGATTTGACAGTCTCTGAACAGTTGATGATGATGTGTCTGTTACTTGAACTCAAGCATTGATTTGGGCTGCAATCTGAGTCTGATAACTCTAAAGAACTTATTCTCTGCAGCAGAGTTAACTCTGGGTCTTCCTTTCCTGTGGTGGTCCTCATGAGAGCCAGATTCATCATCAGAGCTTGATGGGTTTTGCGATTTCACTTGAAGAAACGTACAGTTATAAAACATTTCCAGAGTTTGACTGACCTTAATGTCTTAAAGTAATAATGGACTGTCATTTCTCTTTGCTTATTTGAGCTGTTCTTGCCATAATATGGACTTGGTCTTTTACCAAATAGAGCTGTCCTCTGTATACCACCCCTACCTTGTCACAACACATCTTATTGGCTCAAACGCACTAAGAAGGAAATTCCACATATACATTTTTAACAAAGCACAACTGTAAATAGAAATGCATTCCAGGTGACTACCTCATGAAGCTGGCTGAGAGTGCCAGGAGTGTGCAAATCTATCATCGAGGCAAGGGTGGCTACTTGAAAGAATCTCAACACTTTTGGTTACTACTGTACATGATTTCATAGTTTTGATGTCTTTACTATTTTCTACATTGTAGAATAATAGTGAAAACTAAAGAAAAACCCTTGACTGACTAGGTGTGTCCAAACTTTGTGTGTCTGTACGTACATTCATAAATACAGTACCTTCTGAAATTATTCAGACCCCTTGACCTAACACTATATGTATTTTTCACTGGCCTATTGACGTAGATTGACTGGCATGGAGGATTTCCAAAACCTCCCCAGGCCAGCGGGCAGCCCTGTAAGTCCAGCCCTATTTGTTTCTTTTCACGAGTTTACACTTGGAGCCTGTATCTCTCGTAAAATGTTGTTTCTACCACAAATGGTTCACTGAAAGATCAAGGCACTCTTTCAGAAGGTTTAAGAGGCCGTTATCTACAGTAAACATACAACTGAGATGGATGATAAGCCTGAGAGGCGGACAGCACAACTGCTGGGCATACTGTAACAATATGGAGATGTTGTACGTCACGAAGCAGTATAATCTATTACTACCGGAACCATGGCCTGCCAATGGAAACCATAATTGGATTAGGCCTAATAATTTTACAACATCAAACCCAGTCACCTTGTTACAATCGCCTTGAGTTGTCAGGAACAAGGAGTGGTCTGAAAGTAGAGCTAATAGGATAAATGGCTCCAGTGGGCTCAAATACCAGGTTTGTCATTTTATCTCAGTTTGCTCAAGGTTGGTTTTCTGCGTAAACATGAGGAGATTTATGCCTTCCAAATGAGTGCTGTAATGAGAACCCTGGCCTACATAATCCGTTTGTCTAAGCACTGCTTCTGGCGCGAGTATTTAAAAGCTTAATTACCCGGACACGACTCCAGTGTACGAAGTGTAAAAGATTACACGTTCGGCTCTGCAAGCAAGCCTAGCACTGAAACGTTTAGGTGGTCTTTAGCCCATAGCTGTGTAATGTGACAGTGGATTCAGAAGATGCAACCTTTGCCTTATTTGTCACTGGCCTTCAGACCTAATATTTAATGACTGTGTGGAAGTCTGGGAGAGATAACAAGTAAGCCTATATCATGAACTAAAATGACACTTCCCTTTCCTGCCAAAGTGTTACGACTTTAAAGGTTTTCCCATTATTTGCTTATATGGTTCTTTTAACTTTTTACATCCCATCGACATAGATTTAAAAAAATTAAAAAACTTGACTAGTCTATGTATTACCAGGGTATTCACAGGTTGATTGTCCATATGAACAAATATCCTAATTGAATCGGGTTCATCATTGTCGTCTTCGGGATACAGACCTACAATTATTGCAGTGAATAGTGTTGAATAGCCTACGCTTTAGTCTTTGTCTCAGACATTATCTTTTGCATTCTCATCCCTGGGGCCCACTGTAATCTGTCACCGATAGCATAGGGGAAGAAAGAGATCCACCTTCATCTCATGGATTAGGCCATAGAGCCACTCCTTACCATGAACACAAGGGAACCCTTGTGGGGGACATGCTGATGGCTTCACATGTCAACATTGAACATTTATCTTCACAGTTTGTCACTGAGGCATGACTAATCTTCAGAGGGCAATAGGCTAATGCTCCGGTATCTTAAACATCGATGGAGATCTGTAAACATCAATTAGTTTGCCGTTGAGCTTTGATTAGAATTCTATTTGATTTGTGTCTTCTCGGACTGATCTCATCAATTGGTTGCAGCATTGGATGGATGGATGTGACAGTCGGAAGTTGGAATGTGTCGACAGAGCAACAATTACATTTCTCACTGATGGTTAACATTGCATAGTATCAGAGTCCTGCCAAAAATCATTATGAAAACAAACCTCTGGTGCAGAAATATGTGGACTGCGTATAAGAAGTGTAAAGGACACAAACAATTTCTGAACCAGTTACTTCAGATAGGACTTCCAGTAAGATGTGTGTTGCGTAAGATCCCACCAGTGTTGCACGGTATACAGAAATTGCTAGCCAGCCTGTCCTGAGGAACCACTGAGTCTGGGCTGCAACATGTTCACTCCCAACTCCTGCTGCACAAGTTAAGACACTCGAATAATGCAACATGAAATGTTGAAAATGTTAATTACTGTTCGCAAAAACAACCTCTGTATACAGCTACAGCACTTCACAATGCAAGAAGATACCGGTAATGTTAGCTTGCTAGCTATTTAGCTTTGTACCCTAACTTTCCTTGCTAGCTTACAGCTGAAGCTAACATCAATTCACTACCCCTAGTACTATGTAAGTAAAAATAAGTATACATTGGATGGGAAACTCAATGCATGCACACACTCCTATTGAGTAGGCAATGCATTCACCTTTGCTATTAATCTGCCTATCCAATAGATTTACCCATTTTTATCAATAGATTTACCATTCAAATGAATGATTACTGTTATGTTGTTGATTGGTAAAAACTAAGTCAAATTCATTGTATAATTGATTCATTAATGCAGTGGTTCCTAAACGTTTTATAGTCCCGTACCCCTTCAAACATTCAACCTCCAGCTGCGTACCCCCTCCAGCACCAGGGTCAGCGCACTCTCAAATGTTGTTTTTTTGCCATCATTGTAAGCCTGCCACACACACACACACACACACACACAATACGATACATTTATTAAACATAATGAGTTTTTTGTCACCACCCGGCTTGTGGGAAGTGACAAAGCTCTTATAGGACCAGGGCACAAATTAATAATCTAAAATGTTGCTCTTTATTTAACCATCTTACATATAAAACCTTATTTGTTCATCAAAAATCGTGAATAACTCACCACAGGTTAATGAGAAGGGTGTGCTTGAAAGAATGCTCATAACTCTGCAATGTTGGGTTGTATTGGAGAAAGTCTCGGTCTTAAATAATTTTCCACACACATTCTGTGCCTGTATTTAGTTTTCATGCTAGTGAGGGCCGAGAATCCACTCACATAGATACGTGGTTGAAAGGGGCGTCAGTGTCTTAACAGTGCGATTTGCCAAGGCAGGATACTCTGAGCACAGCCCAATCCAGAAATCTGGCAACAGCTTCTGATTAAATTACATTTTCACAGAACTGCTTGTTGCAATTTCGATGTGGCTCTCTTGTTCAGATATCGGTAAGTGGACTGGAGGCAGAGTTTGAAAAGGATAACGAATCCAGTTGTTTGTGTCATCCGTTTCGGGAAAGGACCTGCATAATTGCGCACCCAACTCAGGTGCTTCGCGATATCACATTTTACATTATCCGTAAGCTTAAGTTAATTTGCACACCAAAAAATCATACAATGATGCAAAGACCTGTGTGTTGTCCTTGTTAATGCTGACAGAAGAGCTCCAACTTCTTAACCATAGCCTCAATTTTGTCCCTCACATTGATTATAGTTGCAGAGATTCAGATCATTCAGGCGAGAAACATCACCCAGATAGGCCAGTCGTGTGAGAAACTCGTCATCATGCAAGCGGTCAGACAAGTGAAAATTATGGTCAGTAAAGAAAACTTTGCCCCTTGATAACCAGCGCACTTCTATGTGTTGTAAAAGTGTTCCATGGTCGCTGCCCATATCATTGCATAGTGCAGAAAATACATGAGAGTTCAGGGGCCTTGCTTTAACAAAGTTAACCATTTTCACTGTGGTGTCCAAAACGTCTTTCAAGCTGACAGGCATTCCGTTGGCAGCAAGAGCCTCTCGGTGGATGCTGCAGTGTACCCAAGTGGCGTCGGGAGCAACTGCTTGCATGCTCGTTACCACTCCACTATGTCTCCCTGTCATGACTTTTGCGCCATTAGTACAGATACCAACAGATCTTGACCACCAAATTCCAAAGCTGTCCAGTACTTTAAAAATATCTTCTCCTGTTGTCCTGGTTTCCAGTGGCTTGCAGAAGAGGATGTCTTCCTTAATTGACACCCCATAAACTTAACGGACATATACCAGGCGCTGTGCCAGGCCCGCCACGTCTGTTGACTCATCCAGCTGTAACGCATATTTCACTGGCTTGTATGCGAAGCAGTGATTGTTTCAAAATATATCCTGCCATGTCACTGATGGGTCGTGAAACAGTGTTTGATGAAAGAATTGTCTGTATAGTTTTTTTTGCCTTTTCCTTCAGCATTGTCCCAGCCATATCTGCAGCAGCAGGAAGAATGAAGTCCTCCACAATAGTATAGGGGTTGCCTGTCCTAGCCACTCGGTAGCTCACCATATAAGACGCTTCTAGCCCCTTCTTATTAATGGTATCTGTTGCTTTTATACAGGTCTTCTACTCGGAAGTCTTAACTCCTGTGGCTTATTTTTTAAATTGGCATGTTTTGTTTCTAAATGTCTGTGCAAGAGTGAAGGTTTCATCAAGCTGTGTGAGAGTACTTTTGCACATATAACACACTGTGACTGAGGAAAGGCACTACTCCCAGTATAAGTGAACCCCAAATCAATGTAGTTCTCATCATGTTTGCGCCTCTTCGATGGTCCAATGTCCCTGTTTGTTGTTCTGTGCTTTCCCGGGTAAGGGGGCAGTAGCTCCTCGGCTGCATCAGATTCACAACTGTCAGTGTCCATGCTAGCTGGGCTAACAACAAATGTAGAATTACTGATGCTAGCATTGGATGTGCTCGTGGAAGACAACCTGTGTCATCGACAGGTGCAGGTGTAGTACTGCTGGTAGTAGCAGTACTACCAGTACAGCTGGCATGTGGATGCGGCCTTACTAAATGGACTGTTTGAAAATGTGAAACATTTTATTGTTTTAAAAAACATATCTTTAAAAAAAAATGCGAATCACATTTTTATTTGGCGTACCCCTGACCAGAGAGTACTTGCATTAATGCACACATGGCTGTCAAATTGATTGATATTTAACTCAAAAGATGCCCGACAATTGTACACCGCAGTAGCTACGTTTTATCTGTCTTGATTAAGAGTCATTCTGTGAATGGCTAATACGGCTTCTTTTAATTATAATTTTGGAATCGCGATGGCATTGGGTATCAGTCAAATGTCTGTATTGTGACAACACTAAAGACTGTCTCAATAGACTTCTGCCACAGAAGATCTTGATTTTACTGCCGTCTAAAATCCAAGGCATGCACCTCATTGGCAAGAAAAAGAATAATGAATTGTCCATCTGAAATTTTATGAGCATTGTTACGAATCCCTTTTGGCCCGACAGTCTAGGGGGGATGGTAATGAGACCCGTAACATAACTCATGCAAATTATTATTGTGACAAAGTAAAAGTGTGAACGAAATAACCACGACAAAAGAAATCTACCGTCAAACTCCAGGTTTATTTATAAACACACGGTAATGGGGGGGAAGCAGGAAAAGGGGCTGAGCTGGACCCAAGGAAAGAAACCATAAATATACAAAAACACCCCTAAGCTAGACTAGCCTACTTTAACAACAGCTAACTAACTAACCAAAAATACAGTGGGTGGTCCGCCCAGTTCTAACTAGTGTATTTAAAAGTTCACCTACTGGTAGTGTATGCCCATGGGCGACTTGTCTTGGTTTCCCCCTTTTCCCACCAGCAACAAACAAACACCATAACCAAAAACAATACTCACAGGTGATGACAAAGTGCTATGAGGTGCTCAAACAAAAGAGAGGTTAAGACACAAAGCGAGAGTGAAACACAGAGACCTACAGACATGGCATTTACAGAGAGATTGAGCTCTAGAGCAAACAAATGATGGGGTTTTTAAACCATGGGGAAGGAACTGTGATAGGGTAGGAAATAGGAGGAGGTGTGTCTTCTGATTGATGATTGATTGTTGACTGATTGGGGAGTGATGATTTTCACCTGTGAGGGGAGAAGGAGAGAAAAGAAACACACAGGATACACACACACACACAGGATAACTGTATCCGTAACAAGCATCAAGAATAAAGTCGACCGATTTTATGATTTTGTTTTTTGAGGACCAAGAAAAGCCGATACCGATTAATCGGCCAATTTCTTATTTAAAAAATATATATATATAATTTGTAATAATGACAATTACAACAATACTGAATGAACACTTTTATTTTAACTTAATATAAATAATAATAACAAATAACATAAATAATGAAACCTGTTCAATTTGGCTTAAATAATGCAAAAACACAGTGTTGGAGAAGAAAGTAAAAGTGCAATATGTGCCATGTAAAAAAGCTAACGTTTAAGTTCCTTGCTCAGAACATGAGAACATATGGAAGTTGTGGTTCAATATTCCCAATTAAGAAGTTTTAGGTTGTTGTTATTATTATGATGCGTCGACTATTTCTCTTTATACCATTTGTATTTCATATACCTTTGACTGTTGGATGTTCTTATAAGCACTTTAGTATTGCCAGCCTAATCTCTTGAGTTGATAGGCTTCAAGTCATAAACAGCGCTGTGCTTCAAGCATTGCTAAGAACTGCTGGCAAACGCAGTAAAGTGTTTGAATGCTTACGAGCCTGCTGCTGCCTACCACCGCTCAGTCAGACTGCTATATCAAATCACACTTCATTTTAATATGATAAACACAGAAATACGAGCCTTTGGTCATTTAATATGGTCAAATCAGGAAACTATCATTTCGAAAACAAAACGTTTGTTCTTTCAGGAACCGTTCCGTATTCCACCGAACAGGTGGCAACCCTAAGTCTAAATATTACTGTTACATTGCACAACCTTCAATGTTATGTCATAATTATGTAAAATTCTGGCAAATTAATTACGGTTTTCACACAGTTTGCAACGAGCCAGGCGGCCCAAACTGTTGCATATACCCTGACTCTGCTTGCACTGAATGCAAGAGAAGTGACACAATTTTTCTAGTTAATATTGCCTGCGAACATGAATTTCTTTTTAACTAAATATGAAGGTAAAAAAAATATATACTTCTGTGTATTGATTTTAAGAAAGGCATTGATGTTTATGGTTAGGTACATTTGTGCAACGATTGCTTTTTTCACGAATGCGCTTTTGTTAAATCATCACCCGTTTGGTGAATTTGAAGTAGGCTGTTGCCTGTTAATTAATGATAAATTAACAGACACCACATTGATTATATGCAATGTAGGACAAGCTAGTTAAGCTAGTAATATCATCAACCATGTGTAGTTAACTAGTGATTATGTGAAGATTGATTGTTTTTTATAAGATAAGTTTAATGCTAGCTAGCAACTTACCTTGGCTCCTTGCAGGTACACAGTCCTTTTGACGCTGCACTCGCGTAACAGGTGGTCAGCCTGCCACAGAGTTTCCTCATGGATTGCAATGTAATCG
This sequence comes from Oncorhynchus kisutch, assembly GCF_002021735.2. NCBI lineage: Eukaryota > Metazoa > Chordata > Actinopteri > Salmoniformes > Salmonidae > Oncorhynchus > Oncorhynchus kisutch. The sequence continues at coordinate 22,296,380 of NC_034175.2, forward strand.
GCCATAATCGGCGTCCAAAAAGGCAGATTACCCATTGTTATGAAAACTTGAAATCGGCCCTGATTAATCGGCCATGCCGATTAATCAGTCGACCTCTAATCAAGAATGTCTGGCTTCGAAATACCACCATTGCCAATACTCCAGGATGAGATCTTTGTTTAATGACGAGGTTGTTTAAATAAATAATAATACCCACTTTCACAAAGAGCACTCAGACACTTCTTTCTCTCTGCCTCTTTTCGTCTGTTTATTTCAGCCTGTGCATCGGGGTAGTGTTGTGGATTTGGTCACTGACCCTGACAGGATGATGTTTTGGCATGATGGCTTGGAAGTGTCTTATTTGAATAAAGTAGTCAGACGTTATTCTTGGTACTTTGATCAAATATAGCCTACATCAGCCTACATCATCATGGTTCAAAACAGGGTGAGTAAAGAGACATGGAGGTGGAGTGTGAGTAGCAGCTACGTAGAAAAATCATTGTGTAAAATAACACAGATCCAGATCCGTAGCTTTGAGAAAGACGTTTCCAGAGGAGCGGGGTCGAAAAATCTGTCATTGCAGCCATGACCTATTTAAATAAAATAAAAAATACCCAACATGGTGTCAGTTTGAGGCACAGTAATGATAGAGACCAAATGTGATAAACACCAGAAAGGAAATAAGGTTAGGAAGGGACATTCTATTGACCCCACCATGGCTTATCAGTACCATGCTGCTCACTGAAGTGCACTTATCCATACATATGGCGAACCTGTGTCATAGGTGTTGGTGGTGGGATACCAGCAATCAGTCACTGGAAGCGGTCTTTGATCCCAATGTTCCCCCTTATCTCCAGATGTGATATGTACTTGCCACTGAAGAGGGTGAATACTACTGGAGGCCATGATTGGAGTGAGCCACTAGAGCAGAGGGGTGGTCAAACACGTTTTTCTACGTGGGCTGCATTCGCTCTTCAAGGTCCAGAGGGCCGCACTGAAAATGTTTTTTTCTTCTCAATTTGTAAATTGTCCGCTATCGTTTTTGGAATGTCCGATCCACCCTTATTGTCTTGCTTTCATTTCGGTGATAAAAAATGTTAAATAACGTTTTTTCTAAAACCAAGTGGGCCGTGTGTTTGACCCCCCCCCCCCCCCCCACGCTAGAGAATGTGTGAGCTGTCATCCATCTGGCTAGGAGCTTCAGGCACATCAAAAGTGCCTCCAGTGTTTAGGCCAAACCATTTTCTGAAAGGAGCTCAACAATATGTAATATAGTATACCTTTGTTTTTCAGCTCTGCTTGCTACCTGCCCTCTTGTGTTTGTATTGTCTTAAGCCTTTGGGTGTGACCTAGCTAGGAGGACTAACACAGACCTTTCGAGGTGAAAGAGCTCCTTGTCCAGGGGCGATGAGTCATTCCCTTCCTCGTCAGCCAGTCTTCACACAAACCCTTGTCCCCCACAGTCACACATGAGGGATAATGGGTAATTTAGCGTTCCAGTCCTGAATTGACAGTTTGATATCTGGCGGTTTAGTGGTTGCAGTCGTAACCACTTTAGTCCATCCAACTATGACCGGTCTGCCCTTTTCCTGCAGTCTACGTCTTAAGCATGAAACGCACAGAGAATCTCACTGCCGATAGATTTCTGATGTGTACTTATCACAGTGGGAGGCCGTTCCTTCTCTTGCTAGAACAAGTTGTACCTGCTGTGTTCTGACCCTGTAGAGACGAACCTATCGCAACACTCGTCAGTGGCCAAGAACTTGACTTTGAGCCAGTCAGAGAGCACAAACCTTCACATGGGGGAGCCATCAAATGTATTTTTAAGAGGGCATTTTCTCCATTCATCCACGAATCAGCCAGTCACTCTTCATATGCAATGTAGGCTATGGGTTGGTAGCTAGCTAGATAGCTAAGTGCACAGACGCAATGCACACAACAGTAAATGCTTCCTCCAAGCTAGCTAACCTCTAGCTAGTTTTCACATTATACATAAATCACAATGGATTAGCTAGTTTCCATGAAACAGCTGCTATGTTGTGCTAGCCAGCGAATATGCTAATGTTAGCTAGCTAGCTAAACATTTGGCTTTGGGCTGGCACTGGCAGTATGGGATTATGGAGAGTGAATTAAATTGTTTCTTCGTTGTCTTGCTAGGTAATTATCTAGCTGTGGCCACCTGGCTAGTACCAACAAGGGGTTTCTACTAAATAGCAACATTTGCGCAGATGGCTTGGCATCTAGACCATAAGCAATACGCACGTACAGTTGAAGTCAGAATTTAACATACACTTACGTTGGAGTCATTAACTTGTTTTTCAACCACTCCACAAATTTCTTGTTAACTGACTTGCTAAAACTATAGTTTGTTAAGACATCTACTTTGTGCATGACACCAGTAATCTTTCCAACAATTGTTTACAGACAGATTAGTTCACTTATAATTCACTGTATCACAATTCCAGTGGGTCAGAAGTTTACATACACTAAGTTGACTGTGCCTTTAAACAGCTTGGGAAATTCCAGAAAATGATGTAATGGCTTAAGAAGCTTCTGATAGGCTAATTGACATAATTTGAGTCAATTGGAGGTGTACCTGTGGATGTATTTCGAGGCCTACCTTCAAACTCAGTGCCTCTTTGCTTGACATCATGGGAAAATCAAAATAAATCAGCCAAGAGAAGTCTGGTTCATCCTTGGGAGCAATTTTCAAATGCCTGAAGGTACCTCGTTCATCTGCACAAACAATAGCATGCAAGTATAAACACCATGGGACCACGCAGCCGCCATACCGCTCAGGAAGGAGACATGTTCTGTCTCCTAGAGATTAACTTACTTTGGTGCGAAAAGTGCAAATCAATCCCAGAACAGCAGCCAAGGACCTTGTGAAGATGCTGGAAGAAACCGGTACAAAAGTATGTATATCCACAGTAAAACGAGTCCTATGTCGACATAACCTGAAAGGCTGCTCAAGGAAGAAGCCACTGCTCCAAAACCGCCATTTAAAAAAAGCCAGACTACGGTTTGCAACTGCACATGTGGACAAAGATCGTACTTTTTGGAGAAATGTCCGTTAGTTCTATTTTTGTTTCATCAGACCGTTTGGCCATAATGACCATTGTTATGTTTGGAGGAAAAGGGGTGGTTCTTGCAAGCTGAAGAACACCATCCATGAAGCACGGGGGTGGCAGTATCATGTTGTCGGGGTGCTTTGCTGCAGGACGGACTGGTGCACTTCACAAAATAGATGGCATCATGAGGTAGTAACATTATGTGGATATATTGAAGCAACATCTCAAGACATCAGTCAGGAAGTTAAAGCTTGGTCCCAAATGGGTCTTCCAAATGGACAATGACCCCAAGCATACTTCCACAGTTGTGGCAAAATGGCTTAAGGACGACAAAGTTAAGTTAATGGAGTGGCCATCACAAAGCCCTGACCTCAACCCTATAGAAAATTTGTGGGCAGAACTGAAAAAGTGTGTGTGAGCAAGGAGGCCTACAAACCTGACTCAGTTACACCAGCTCTATCAGGAGGAATTGGCCAAAACTCAGCCTTCCACAAGCTTGACACAATAAGTTGGTTATCTGAAATGTTTGACTCAAGTTAAACAATTTAAAGGCAATGCTACCAAATACTAATTGAGTGTATGTAAACTTCTGACCCACTGGGAATGTGAGGAAAGGAATAAATCATTCTCTCTACTACTATTCTGACATTTCACATTCTTAAAATAAAGTGGTGATCCTAACTGACCTAAGACAGATAAATTTTACAAGGATTAAATGTCAGGAATTGTGAATCTGAGTTTAAATGTATTTGGCTAAGGTGTATGTAAACTTCTGACTTCAACTGTATAACATTGCCAAGCAACGCTACGGCCACCTTCTGGTTTGGACTATTTTATCAAGGCTGAGTGGCTGACGACTTCCAAGGTCTTTGCTGTGTGAACACAAAAGAAACTGATGGCCAACACTCAGGTAAACATTTGACAATCCTACCTGTGTGTCTGAGCTTTTATTTCCTTGAAAGTATCTGTAATTAATTTCTCTCAAGACTTTGGCATTTTTCCTTGAGATAAATTATTTGCAATGTCATTGCAAGAGGTTGGAATAGCCTGGCAGCAGGAACCTGCTGCTCTTTTTGTAATGTATATACTGTATGCCTATATTCAGGGTTGGGTAGGTTACTTTGTAAATGTAATCTGCTACCTTAGTTTTCTGTCCAGAATTGTAATCAGTAATGTTAGGTAATCAGGTTACTTTCACAGATAAGTTTCCCCTTAAGAGGCATTAGAAGAAGACAAACATTTATTTTACCAATTGAACGACATCTATTTCAGGATACATCAATGTTAAAGTTCACATAGCTGGCCATAAATGGATGTTGCATTTTACTTTATGGGTCAGTTATGTAGGCTTCTTCTAGTCCATTGCTCTCTACTACTTATAACCTAATCATACCTAATCATATTATATCTTTCTATTTCTATTAAAAACCAGTCTGTCAGATTTCCAGTCATTTAAAAAATAATGTAATACCCCTTGATCTTCAAGAATAGGATTTGAAATGATGGAAGAATAGATTAGCCAAATTCTTTTACCTGAGCATAACCCAAAAACGAAGGACTTATTAGCCTGCTCTTTTGTTTATGATATAGTTGTTTTGGAGGACTGATTGGGCTCATTGATTCGAGTTGAAAAATAAATTCTGCTCTTATGGAATGGCGTGCTTTGAGCACTACTGAAAAATGCAATTTGCATGTGAAAAATGAATACTGATGAATGAATGTTGCATTTGCATTTACCTTTTATTGGTGACACTGACATTACACACACATTTGTGAACAGCCATCCACATCAACCACAATCCATAAGGCGCAAATAGCTAAATGAGAGAGCGACAGTGTGAGTCACATCGTGTAGATATCAAGCTTTGGATGCCGACACCAGTCGCAACATTGGAAGACATAGCTTGGACTGTAGCCTACAAAAGCCTATTCCTGCTCTTTTCCAGCGATCCATCAAATGCATTTGGTGTGTCATCAGAGTGGTCCGACTTTTAGTCAGACTCTCTCAGGCGGAACAAACTTAAACTTGCGCCATTTGTCAATGCTAATTAGAATGTCTTTGAGAAAACAAAGGTGTCAATGATTTCTTTCACCAACATCCTGTCTGAATTTAAAAGTAATCCTAGAAGTAATGTTTTTCAAAAGTATCTCTAATCTTAGTACAATATTTTAGCTGGAAACGGATTACAGTTAGTTTTTTGTAATCCGTTACATGTAATCAATTGCTCTCCAACTCTGCCTATATTTGAACAATGTATTTAAAACAAGATGTGTGACCTCAGATGGGAAACCTTGCTGTCAAAGAACAGACTTGTATTCTCAAACAGTCTTTTGACTGACGCCATAGACTGAAATAAACATTGCATTGAAAAATGTCATGATATAGTGACAACTTTAGATAGGAGAGAATGCATTGAGGAGATGCATCAGACCTAGTGCTGACAGCTCAAACCTTTCCAAACACGTGCAGTAACTGACACGCATACAACCTTGGTGTCCCGTTCCCTGTCGACGCTCTGGGATTTGACAACTTGCTGCAGCCAGGTTATTTATGGATTGTGATTCAGAATTTGGAAGTCTGGGAACCCAAAGTCTCTCTGGATCAGAGTCACTACTCAAAGGAAATAGAAGGCGCACTTCCCTTAGGGACCGAAGCTATATTTTGCAGGATATGCATCAGGGTTGGGGTCAATTCCACTTCAATGTTAGTAAATTCTGGAAGGACACGCATTCCAATTCTCGTTATTGCTTTTTAGGACATTTCCAGAGGAAACGCTGTGTCCCACTGTTTTCTTTCACCCGGCAACACATCCAACAAGCTCTTATGTCGGGGTCGCAAGGGGGGCACTGCTGTGGGGTCACCTATTTATTTATCTTTCATTAAAAAAAATTGTTCCTTATTTTTTGGGGGAGTACCAATTGTTGTATGGGGCAATATACAAAAGTTTGAGAAAGATAAACAGAAAAAATATTGATTGATTTTATTGAAAATGAATGAAAATGCTATGAATTCAAGGCTATTTCTTGATGTGAAAATCAAAATGTGTCTTTTAGTCATGGGAAATTATTGGGTAAAAAATATATATATAAAAAAAACAGGGTCCCCTGTTTTGAATACCACACTGTCTTATGTACTAGTACCAGCATGACTTAGGAATTCTGACAGCTCCTCAGAAGTAGTTTGGTACAGGTTGTTTCTCAAGCTTCTATTCAGTCACCACTTGCTTAAGCCTACCTGTGTAATGTGGTTGGCCGGGGCTGAGATGTAAGCTAATGTCTGTCTAATTAAAACAGCCCGCACTCTATCAAATCGGTTAGGGGTTAATTATTTTCTCTGCATATTGTGCATAAACACAAGTCTCTGAGAGAACACGGTAGGCTACACGTCAAGCTCACAAACCCCTCTTCGCAAGAGGGATGCTCATATCTCCACAAAAAAGGCTGAGCCAGGTGGCCTGAGCCTTTTGTAGTGCCTTCCAATTAGTCAGTGTTATCTTAACTCCTTTGTTTTCCCACATGGAGATGCTTCCTGGGAATTGTGGAATGGTGCCAGTTTCCTGACGAGGCCGGTTGAAAGGTGAAGAGTGCCCCTAGCACCACACATCTCTTTCTGTGAAGATTAGGCCTCTTTTGGCCGTTTCTCACTGGACTTTCCTCTGCGCTAGAGCAGTAGTGCTTTAAAACAGCAGCAGTGCGTGGAAGTGTTCTGGACTCCATTGATGGATTTGTTTAGCCCGTGAAAGAGTATCCAACACTGAAAGTGTTGCAGCTCACTGAGTTGATGAAAAACATCAGATTCCCTTTATACCCGGGAGATTGCAGTTTTTTTTTTTTGTACATTCAAGAAGGCATCATCTGTGAAGACATTGACAAAGTTCATTGTTTCTATAATTTGCAGACTCTTATTGTTTTCCACCGTAAGCGCTAGACTCCTGCTGTTTTGCACGTTCCTCTCCCGACCCCTTATCCTTAAACCTCTGACAGTGATGAAGAACACGGACCATTACGTAACTAACAGTACAGTCTGCAAATGATGACATGCTAATTAGCTATGCTCAGGGTGTGAGCGTTGAAGGGCGGTTTACTTACTTGCCTGCCTGCCTCTCATCTCCTCTCTATGTCCCAGTGGGATCACACCCTGTGTTAGCCAGGCCAGATGGTGCTGCCAACGTGCCACCCTTACCCTCATGCGGCTGCAATGTAAATATACACTGTGTTGATTCTGTGTCAGGGTTTCGTGGTCAGACTACAGAAAGGCTTTAGGAGTAATGGGATTTGATGGGTCACAGTTTCAGATGCCCTCCATTGATGGGCTAGCCTGTCAGTTCAAATGTTTCGTTCTATTTCCCCCCTTGAAAACATTTGTCAGGTAGTTTCCACTTAAGGCTTGAAAAGGCATTCGTTTAGCAGTTTCCCGGGCCCAGACATTTCAAGACATTTCAATGTAACTAAAGTAAGGATGTTTTAAAAAACATTCTTATATCTGAAAACCAAAGTTTCATTGTGTTAAATTGACCACAGTTTGGGTTGGCCTAAGTGGTCATTTTGTTATTGAGAAGTGTCAGGTCACTTTAAGTCACTCAAGGTCACTTTAAGTCACTCAAGGTCACTTTAAGTCACTCAAGGTCACTTTAAGTCACTCAAGGTCACTTTTATTATTAATGTGGTTTACCTATCTCTGTTTTCCCCTATGACAGTTTAGAGGTAATGCCACAACCTGTCTAGTAGATGGCAAGGTGTAGGCCTGTTCAAAGCACTGAAAATCCTGATTCTGTGACCTTTATATTGTGGTATCCGGATCAGAAAGAGCCTATCTGATTTATTGTCTCAAAAACAGCCAGATCAATCTGATCCTGGATAGCAAGAAAATAGGATTACAGGATCATTCATTCTGACCCAGATTAAGCGTTTTGAAAAACTGGGCCCTGGGACTAAGCTAGCCTGTCTGAGCCTGCATTAGCCAATGTTGAGACAACCAAACTGTGTTGCCTTGGCAGCTAATTGTAATAGCTTTGTTGAAATAAGGAAATTGGATTAGGAAATAAACTATCAGAGAAAAAGGACCATCTTTTTCTGTTATACTAGGACTAGTTAGAAAATAATAAATATATAACCCTTTTTCGTGGTATAACAATTGGTATTTAGTCTTGTCTCATTGCTGCATCTCCCGTATGGACTCAGGAGAGGTGTGCGTCCTCCAAAGCACAACCCAACCAATCCGCACTGCTTCTTGACACAATGCCCACTTAACCCGGATGCCAGCCGTCTGTCGGAGGAAAAAACGTACACCTGGTGTACGTGTCAGCGTGCACTGCGCTCCGCCACAGGAATCGCTAGAGCGTGATGGGACAAGGACATCCCTGCCGGCCAAACCCTCCCCTAACCCGGACGACGCTGGGCCAATTGTGCGACAGAGCCTGGACTCGAACCCAGAATCTCTAGTGACACAGCTAGCACGGCAATGCAGTGCCGTAGACCACTGCGCCACTCGGGAGGCCCCATACTAGGCCTAGTTAACGTGAAGTTGAAGTTAACCTTTTTCAGTCAAGTTTTCCTCAGTGACAATGTCATATGGTCACAACGAGAATGGTCTGTGTGTGGTTTCTCATGATTCATATTATAAGGAATTTGCTTTGCATAACTATTTCCACCTCTGACAAAATACATGTGATACTGTGGTTGTGTGACATTGAAAATGCGGCCCACTCTTCTCGTGTTCTGACTTGCAGATTCTGGCCAGATATCAAGTTTGTTTCCTCTGTGCGTTTTCACACCCACCAGCCATATCTACGAGGCCTAGATATGTTCTGGTCTGTTGAAATGGCACTTGTGCAAGCAAGCACTGGCATGTTAAATTAGCTCTGAAAAAGAGAACAAATAATGTGATTCTGTTCCACTTAAGTCTATTCTGAATATGCATTTGGTGGGGCGTTCAACTCAAACCGGTTCAGTGAGTCACTGGTGTTTGTTTTCTGGTCCTTATCTTCGCTGCGTTTGTAGCTTCAGGCGACTGGTACATTCCAGATCCCGCCTAGAAAGTGTAAACCTTGAGAACAATGAACGAGAAAAATGCATCTAATCACCTTCTCCCTCCCTCAGGGTTCCACCTGATCCCGCGGCTGTCCAGCATCGTGCCCGAGTCCTGTCTGCTCATTGTGGTGGGCCTCCTGGTCGGCGGCCTCATCAAGCTGGCGGGCGAGGAGGTACCCCCCGTGCTGGACTCCAACCTCTTCTTCCTGTGCCTCCTCCCCCCGATCATCCTGGATGCGGGCTACTTCCTGCCCATCCGGCCGTTCATGGAGAACATCGGCACCATCCTGATGTTCGCCGTGGTCGGCACCCTGTGGAACGCCTTCTTTGTAGGGGGTCTCCTCTACGCCGTGTGTCAGATCGAGGGCACATACCTGAGCCAGGTCGAGCTGCTGCCCTGCCTGCTGTTCGGGAGCATCATCTCGGCCGTGGACCCGGTGGCCGTGCTGGCTGTGTTTGAGGAGATCCACATCAACGAGCTGCTGCACATTCTGGTGTTCGGAGAGTCGCTGCTCAATGATGCCGTCACTGTGGTGAGTGGTGGATGGGGTGGTATGCAGCGTTATGCAGGGCAATACGGTACAATGCAATTCTAGACAGTCAATTAATGAATTACAGTACAATCACGTCAGGGTTTCCCCCAATAATAGATAATGCCATGCAGTACAATACTATACAGCACTATGCCATGCAGTACAATACTATACAGCACTATGCCATGCAGTACAATACTATACAGCACTATGCCATGCAGTACAATATTATACAGCACTATGCCATGCAGTACAATACTATACAGCACTATGCCATGCAGTACAATACTATACAGCACTATCTTATGCAGTACAATACTATACAGCACTATCCTATGCAGTACAATACTATACAGCACTATGCTAGTTCCTTGTTAGTTGTCGCATCCCAGTCTGTTGCTATGATACCATTTATGTTTAACATTTAGCTCCTCACCAGTGATTGGTTGGTTAGGTTTTTGGTGATTTTTGATTTTTGTGACCTTTTGTGCGAAAGCTGGCCCAGTTTAGTGGGCCACCAGAGGCCAAATCTATTTTCAATTATTTTCTCTCATGACTTCCTTCTCTTTCCTCTGAAACAGTTGTGAGATGGACCATCTCTCTCTTATGGGTTGGTCATTGAAAATATAAAGTAGAAAAAACATGTCGTTTTTTTTTATTTTACTGTTTGCGTCCTTGCATGAAGCAGGCATCACATAGGCCTACTAAAAATACACTACTGTTCTGTAAGTAGCTTTGATTAAGTGTGGCATAGTGTGGCATATATTCTGAATATATTGTGAGGCACAGTGGTTCCTGTTGCTATATTTACTGATTATACTGTCCCCACACACTGACTGTTTTGATAGGACCAGTTCACTTAAAATAGCCTTGGAGTCATGAGACTTAAATGAACAATAGTTCAGCCGAACCATTGTAATATTGTAGGGCAGACAGGCGCCCGTGTGCAGAATTGTTCTGCTATGTTCAGTTTATTTGGAATACCAGGACAACATGTTGTAAAAACTTTCATCTTGGAAACCCAGAACTAAAACCTCACCTTTTTGCGTCATATGCTTGATTAAGTTCTGAGGGCAGATGTGTTGGAAAATATCATGGAAGAGTGGAAATAGGGTGGTTGCTCCACCCCCTCTCTCTGCAGGTTTTGGGCAAGTCTATGTGCCATACCCCCCCCCCCCCCCCCCCCCCCCCCCAAATAAAGTGAAGATCAGTGAAGAAAAATCAGGGCCCCCCGAATAAAGTTCCTTGTTAGTTGTCGCATCCCAGTCTGTTGCTATGATACCATTTATGTTGAGTGCATCTGTCCACGAGGGATTGGGAACATTTATTTATATTTTCTGCAGTGACTATACCGACACGTTAGGCCATATAATATCACTGGTTTTTATGCCACTCAGTAGACACTTTTATCCACAGTACAGGGAGTGTATGCATTTTATTGGGGCCCCAGCGGGTATCAAACTCATGACCCTGGCGTGCTAGCACCATGCTTTAACCAACGGAATCCAAACCAGTTGTTTATTTTAGATTGTTTTCAAATCCCCCTCCATTCTCTGTAGGTCTTATACCGCCTGTTTGAGGAGCACTCGGGTGTGGGCTCTGTTATTCTCTGTACACTTGAGCCATGTCTCGAAGGTCTTGCTCTCTCTCTCTCCCTTCCCTCCACTCTAGGTCTTATACCACCTGTTTGAGGAGTACTCTGGCGCAGGTGAGGTAACTCCGATGGACGTGGTCCTTGGGGTCATCTGCTTCCTGATTGTGTCGCTGGGCGGCATCGCCGTGGGCGCCATCTACGGTATCCTGGCGGCCTTCACCTCCCGGTTCACCTCGCACACCCGCGTCATCGAGCCCCTCTTCGTGTTCGTTTACAGCTACATGGCATACCTCTCGGCCGAGATGTTCCACCTGTCTGGAATTATGGCGTAAGTAGGGAGTGTGGGGGCACACACACGCTCAGACAAACACACACGCACACATACACACAATCTTTCTAGTGGCCAAGGTTTTATGAGTTTCTCTGTCATGAATCATAGATATTGTTGAGAATAAAGAAGGTTTCTATGAGAGTTCTGCTTAGGCTGGTTTAGTGTTTATAATGCATTGACAGAGTGTCTGTGATACATGACCTTTTGAACCTGTCCGGCTGGTCCAGCAACACCACTGATTCTGTGTTTAGCTAACGGAAAAGTATGACCAAGTTTAATTCCTGCATTATCTTTTACGTTTCCTTGGAAAAAGATCTCTCATAAAGTGTACACTGAATTAGATTCTTAGCTTCTTAGCAATATTCCTGACTAAATGGTCAAATAAATCAAATGTAACCGGGTCTGTCCCAGCCAAGGACGTCTATACGAATTCTATCAAAACGTCAGTAACTCACTTCCATGTCATGACAGGCCAACGGCTGTGCAGCCCAAAGCAGGGATACAACGCTCAATTTACAGCCCCCTGTCACGCCTCTGGCCCGAACACCTCCTGTGATACATATCATTCTCATCTCCCTTCCTCTCCTCTCTTCCACTTTCGTCTCCTAAAAGGTGGTGAGGTATGGAATATGGATCATAAACATCGGTGCTGCTGATGAATTGAGTTTCCTGTCGGCGGGTTTTACACGAGCAATGGTAGGACTGTAGGACAGTCTGTTCCCAGGCCTGTTGGCACTCTGTCCGTGCCTTCCATCCTAAATAGGATTTGGATTAGTATATGGTGCTTTTTGTCCAGTGGGTATATGAGATCTCGCCCCCCCCACCCCCCCGGAGTGAAATTGAGCGGAATGATGGACGGCTGCAGTGTGTTGTGTAAGGGAATGAGGTAGCTAGCTGCCCTTAAAGTCACTGAGGAGGGTTGCCTCACGCTAGACACGAGGAATAGAGAAGTGGTTGCAATGCTATACAGGGGAGTGGATGTGGACATCTTAACTCTGGTTCCGTATGTCCAATCACACTGAGTCATTGGTTCACACGTGGAACAAACTCGTGGAACAAGCTGAGGAAATGGAGCCCTTGTTTCATAAGCTTTCCAGTTTGTTTTGGAAACTGTGTATCCTTGTTGCAATGGTTCTACTATACGTGAAATACTTGCTCTCTTAGCATATGTAAATACTTTTAAAAAAAAATATATATATATATATCTATACTGTATTTTTTTTTTTTTTTACCAATTTAATTGATGTGACTACTTTCTATGCCATGTCAATGAAGTACGAGACTATAACTTAGTACGAGACTGTAGCCTATATTTACAATGTAGGTAGTTGGATTCATGTAGTAACATGGGGCCTCATTTACCAAAAGTGTGTGCGCACAAAAAATACACATTTCGTGCTCAGTTGTCCCACAAAGGTTGACGGGAAAGTGTATGTTTCTCCACGTACAGCTCAGACATTACTTACGCACAACTTCTCGTGGTTGATTAATTGTACTGCAAGCAAATGTTTTTATTTTTTATTGTTTGGAGGAAAGGGAAGTGTTTGATGCACAGGAATGATTTTACTGGTAGGCTCGTAGAAATCGGTAAAATGTAGGCCTAATGATAAAACGGATTCCTTTGCCGTTGCCAAGGCGATCAAATAGCATCGTGTAGTCTTAACCTATTTCTTTTACATTTGTCATATAGGTCTAAGTCATAATCCTATGGCAGGACATGTCTCTCCTTTTCTGACATCTGGTTTATTCCCGCCACACAACAAATAGTAGACTACCATTTACCAACTGCTCATTCAATAGCCAAGAATGCGCGAAAGTAAATAGACCGGTCACCTATTTGACAGTATGTGTAGGCTACAGTGCTGTGCGATAGCAGTGCGACGACATAGCCTATATAATCTGAGCCTATACCAAGGCAAGAGATGTAAACACAATCACGTATTGATAGGATATGTCTTGCGACTCTCACGATATCTGCCATATTTCCTGGCTCAGGGAACCTCGGGTAGCTTATGCCAGGTGCAGCCAGTAAATGAACAGTTTAAGTTCCAATTAAAGACTAAAATGTACTTGTGTCTGGAGTTTTCATTCTAAGATGCTACAATTCAGAATAGACATTAAATGATGGAAAACAAGAAAAGGTTTCTTTCTCAGAGAACAAATTTATAATCATCCTCTCTCTCTCTTCCCCCAGGCTGATTGCATGCGGCGCTGTGATGCGACCCTACGTGGAGGCCAACATATCCCACAAGTCCCACACCACCGTCAAGTACTTCCTGAAGATGTGGAGCAGCGTGAGCGAGACCCTCATCTTCATCTTCCTGGGCGTGGCCACGGTGGCCGGGCCGCATGCCTGGAACTGGACCTTTGTCTCCGTCACCGTCATCCTTTGTCTGGTGTCACGTGTCATTGGTGAGTCGGACACGGACACCTTCACTGTACTGTACCAGTCTCTACATCAGATTCCAAAAGATAGTGAGAGAAATGACGTGACCAGCCCAACTTTCTCATAGTTAGTTATAATTTGATCAAGTTGTTTCAGTAGAGGATGCGATACAGATTTTTAACATCCTCAATTTGACACGGGCAAGTTATTCTTGGAGCCAGACTGAAATCTGCCCCTGAACAGGCAGTTAACCCACTGTTCCTAGGCTGTCATTGAAAATAATAATTTGTTCTTAACTGACTTGCCTGGTTAAATAAAGGTAAAACATTTGTTAGGTAAATGAGACCACTATTAGAAGAAGTGCCCCCTGTTTTTTTTCCGCTTGGTCCTCACATCGAGGAAGCCCAGGTTTCAAAACTCGTCAGATAGACGTCCCTAAAAAAAGGAAGCGTAAATATTTCTTCAAGTATTATGTCATTTCTGCAGTTATAGATAGACCCAAAGCCTGGTGACTTGACATTGCACTATATCCCCATTGACCATTCTCTATTCTCACCAAACATCCTATAGTTTTCTGATTCCTATAATATGCTAGTTTCACAATGTGTGTTCCAATGTTTCCAATGTAGTGTGTGGGCTCTACTCCTCTTTCTCAGAAGCTTTTGATCAATTTGGAAAGGGAATCCTTAACCTTAGGTTCTAATGAGGCTGGTATTGTCTGTGTGTAAGGAGGGAGCAAACATGGAGTCAGTCAGATAAAAGGCCTTGAAGGTTGACTCGCTTCTGCTCTCTCCCTCCCCCTCTCCCTCTCTCTCTAAGGCGTGGTGGGCCTTACCTTTATCATCAACAAGTTCCGCATCGTCAAGCTGACCACCAAGGACCAGTTCATTGTGGCCTACGGTGGCCTGCGAGGGGCCATTGCCTTCTCCCTGGGCTACCTGCTAGACAAGGATCTCTTCCCCATGAGGACCATGTTCCTCACCGCCATCATCACCGAAATCTTCTTCACCGTGTTTGTACAGGTGGGTACTGGGCCAGTCCTTTAGCCTTGTCCCTGATCTGATTTGTGCTGTCTAAGCACCTTGTCACGCCAATGACCACAGTTGTCATGCCGGCCATGGTTGCCACGCCAATGACCATAGGAGTTGGCAAGACTGCACAAAAAGAGCTGGTACCTGGCTAGCAACCCTCGAATTCTGCTTATGTCTTCAGATTTATAATGAAATCGAAGGCACTCTTTAAATTATGGCAAGTTAAAAAGACTATCAGATAAAATGTGTCACTGAGGGAACACTAAATATAGGAAGTAGGGCTGGGCGATCTGGCCAAAATCTCATATCCTGATATAGGTCATTTCAAATCCCCATAACGATAATATGATATAGCACATTTTTTTAAATACATTTTGATGAATAAATAGTTTATATACAATGACTACATCTAAAGGCCTATTTCTTATTACATTTTGGATTATACTCCACAAATAAAAGGTATTTGGTACTCTGGGTCGAGCGTTAGCACCAACTCCCGAAACCCCCGTTTCTCAACCGTGTATATTTGGGCCGTGTCTTTGCAGATGTAAGTTGTAACGGCAGCTGTATCTCCTTCCATCTCCGTGATTCTTTACCATATGGTGTGCCGCGGGCAAAAGCCTCTTGCAATGTCTGACTCGGGGGTTTGTTTGAGCACTTGACTGTACTTTTCTGGGTCTCATCGGTAGACACTCTCCGCACTGTTTCACATGATTCTTACGCAGGTGGTTAGAGGTTAGTGGTGTTTGAGCCTGTCGTCGGGACAGTTTTCTATTCCGTACCAGACTTTTCATACCCAAACCACGTCCATGTGACCGAAGTAGCCCCTCTTTTAGGTACGAACTCAGTGTCTCCGTGCTCTGTGTCACGTTCACTCCTCTCCACATTTTTTTGTGTTGCAAATTTCCTTCCACACGCAAAGCGACGTCCAATTGACGAAAAATATTGCCGTGAAGAGTGTGATTTCCGACACAACGAAATAAATGATAAAGCATAATATTAAATGACAGATGTTTTTCTACCGTCACACACGATATATATCGCCCAGCCCTAATAGGAAGTTGACTATATTAGAGTGCTTTTGGGTCAAAATGGGTTGCTTTGCTGCTACATTGTGCTGTTGCTCTCTTGTCCCTAGTATATTTTAAGGCCGAAAGTGTTCAATGATTTTCATGGTTTGTTGGCAGCCATTGCTACTGTATGCTAGTGTGACACAAGGTCACTGGAGCTACTACTTTGAAACAAGCACACACACACACGCTGTCCGTTTGAAGCTCTGCGCGTCAGATATTCCCCAGTCCTGCAGAGCAAACTCATCTTACAGTGAAGCTGTTGATGCATGCTGAAGCAGTAGGACACTCGTCATCTGGCAGAATATCCCCAAAATGGCAGCTACTAAAATAAAGCCTTCTATAAACCTTTTGTGAAACAAATGTCTTCAGTAAATTACTTCTTTATTTTTCACTCAGCGCTGGCAGTCTGGGATGGATTGGGTGTGTGCGTGCGTGCTGGCAGGGGTATTATGTAAGGGCCAGAGTCTGTTGTCATCCACTTAGGGTATAATAATGAACCAGATATACTTAATCTCCTTATGAGAGAGAGAATGATACGCTAAAGCCTACACACAGGGACACACACACACACACACGGACACACACAGTGGAACAGGATGAAAGCGATTGATAGAACCAGTATGCCAAATGGTATTGTAACCAGCACTGAGAAATCCTTTTCCCAGCATGCCTCAGTCGTGGATGGAACGGCCTTATGCACAAACCACCAACCGCCTGCGCATAACTTCATTTAAATGCAAATGTTGCTTGAATGTCTAAATACACAAAATGGATACAGAATACAGTAGCTGTGGAAATAAAAGACATGAAAGTCGCCCCTCAGCCAGTGCTTCTCTGTGCAGTGACTTTGAGGAAAGGGACAGAGTAAACACCATGCACACGAATGGAAGATGTTGAAATGGACATTACAGGCTTCTCTTGGGTCACTGGTGTCGCGCAGATTTTAAAGATGGACATTTTATCATTTGTGCATCAGGATCACAAATGTTACCTTAGTAACCTCTCCCTTCTCTCTTTCTCTCCTCCTCCTCACCCTCGCAGGGCATGACTATCAAACCCCTGGTGGACCTGTTGGCCGTGAAGAAGAAGCAGGAGGCCAAGCGCTCCATCAATGAGGAGATCCACACCCAGGTGACCTTTAAACCCCGTCAACCCCCTCACATCCTGGCCTCTCCTTCTCTAACCGCTCCTCTAGCCGGACCACCCATCAGACAAGTTCATTTCCTCCTGGGATATAGTAAGAGTGCTGATATTTTAGGATCCAAATGGCAAAACTGATCCTAGATCTGCACTGCTACTCTGAGACACTTTATAAATACAGGCCCACAGGCCCTGGTCAGGATATGACATTTTCAGTACAAGAGCAAGAAACTGAAGCTGCACTGCAAGGCTGGTGTTGTTCACTGTAATTGTCTAACCAGCTTGCCCTGTAAAATGGGCTATTGCATTAATGGCTGTGGTTAAATTAATGATTTGGTTATTTCAATCTGAGGGATGTCCATTTGACTTTGAAATTAAGTATCTGTCCAGATTACAGTACTGTCATTACATGTACAAATCTGTCATTCTGCCCCTGAACAGGCAGTTAACCCACTGTTCCTAGGCCATCATTGAAAATAAGAATTTGTTCTTAACTGACTTGCCTAGTTAAATAAAGGTAAAATAAAATAAATAAATAAATGTTGAGTGCAAAATATTTCTCTGCACTTCCCCCCCCTGTCTGCCATTAATGGAATGATCTTCTAATGTATTTTGTCTTGCTGACATTGCCTTGCTGGGTGGTTTTAATAATGGAACGCAGCATTCCCCTGCTTCCTCTTAACTCCGACTAATTAAACGTCCTGCATTGCTCTGTGGCTCCCAATGGACCATCCTCTCATTCTCCACTGTCTCCACTGACTCATCCACCATGGGTGCCAGATTGGCAAGTGAAATCCCCCTGCGTAGGCCGAGCTTCCTCTGATGCTACTGATCATTCTCGCTCTGCCCTGGAGTGACCTCTGAGCAGCACGGCACACCGTCACTCAGCAGCTCCTGTTGCTAATAATAGCCACAGAATAACAGCACGTACTGTACACACACACACACACACACACACACACACAGTGTCTCTCTACGGGGCTCTGTTGGTTCTCTGGTGCACAGAGGAGCGATGAGTCACCGGCGCTCTAGGCTAGATGCCCTGGTTAGCAGCTTATAGCTTCTTCTCCAATGTAAATGGCAGTGATGAAAATAAACAGAGCGGTTCTAGGACTCCTGGAGTGCACCGGGAGTGGATGAGGGTGTCTTAAGAGCCCGGTGGAGTCCCTCAGGGCTTTAATGTCAGAACCATTGTGTTTGTGGTCTCACAAATTGCTCAGTAGGTTGTTTTGATGAATGGATATTTGAGGTTGCAGTTGTTTTACTTTAGAAAGTCTTATCTCTTGCCTAGTTGGCACCAGGGGCTGACCCTGACGCACTGTGTGTCACCTTGCCTGTGGCTTTCATTATAATATTATCATCTATTGTGAGAAATTGTGAAGTTTTCTTCTACCGGAGGTAGAACTAATGCAGAAACGACTGTCAGGAAAGTCCCTTCGCTGCCCGAAAATATTGCTATGCATGTCGATTTTCGATGCGAATTGAAATAAATTCAGTGGCACGACCAAACTGCGTGTTCCCATAGCAACTCTGCATGTCAAACTGTCCCTGTGCAGAACTGTCACAGCAGTGGCCATAATCAAAATACAGGAACAAAACTGACCACCGACTGAACGTCCTCTGTCAGTGCCTATTTCTCTGCTTTAATCTGTGAGTGTGATGGACATCATCTAGGGCTAATGCTCTCTCTATTGGCCAGATTGTGGCCAATTCCTGTTGCATTGCAACAGAATCTCCGTGGGGAAAAGGCTACATAAGGGATAATCCAAAAATGACAAAATGGTGGCCTGTGTGATGTGGAAAATATACTATTTACATGTAATAGAAATACAAAAAGTAGTAACGGATTAGGCTTGGTTACACTTTTCACTTTACCTTTTTAAAAAGCATTTCAAATATCTGCTTCTCTTGTTGGTTAGCTTAGATACAATATTTGGACGTAAACGTTGTTTTCTCCCCTTCTAGTTCCTGGACCATCTGCTGACTGGCATTGAGGACATCTGTGGACACTACGGCCATCATCACTGGAAAGACAAGTACGTAGCAAAAGGATGGACTTAAAAGGTTGCGGTGACGAGCGCTGTATTTATATTTTTCACTGTATTAAAAAACATTTGATTACCTCTTAGGTTGAAGTTCCTTAACCGTGACAACTTTCTATTACACAGTCCAGTCACCTCTGTTTGTGGTCTATTGCCTTCTGTTTGACTTTAACAAAGATCCCAAGGCTAACTCCGCAACGTGGCGGTGAAGCTGCGATCCACCAGGCGTTGGCAGTAGCACCTTAAGTGGATTATCTTTCAGAACCGATGGTTGTCCTTCAATGAAACCGTCCTGAACCCAATAATGTTTTTATGTGGCAGTTACTCTCTCAAGAGAACCACGTGTAAGATTTGTTCAGACAGCTCTGTAAGCCGATTTTTTAAAAATTATATATATATATATTTTTTTTGTATCACCTGACAGTTGTCATATTTCACCTTCAGATCCAGTTCCCAGACAGACTTTAGAGCTTTGCGATAACTGTCTAACTGGATCGATCTCTAGTGTAGAGTCCCTCCTTGGATTTAGAGCATTATGATGAAAACACTGGGCTCATCCTACAGCGGTCTGTTTTCACAATGTATGTTCCTGCCAGTAACAGCACTGTCTCCAATGTTGTGTATGTGTGTGTGTGTGTGTGCGCTCTACTCACATTCAAGAGCTTTTCATCAATTAACCTTTATAAGGGTTTAATGAGGCTGGTAATGGCTGTGTAATATAGAGGGGCAAGAAATGGAGGCAATGGGATAAAAAGGCTCCAAGGTTGACTTGTTTTCTCGTCTCTCCCGATCTCCCTCTCTCTCCGCAGGCTAAACCGCTTCAACAAGAAGTACATAAAGAAGTGCCTGATAGCGGGCGAACGCTACAAGGAGCCGCAGCTCATCGCCTTCTACCACAAGATGGAGTTCAAGCAGGCCATCGAGCTGGTGGAGAGCGGCGGGGGCGTCAAGCTGCCCTCCGCCATGCCCTCGCAGGTCTCCATGCAGTGAGTGCTCCCTCTTTCCCCCTCTTTCCCCCTCCAGCTCCTTTTAGCTCACCAGCTCTACACTTGATAGCCATTTCCACATTCTTGCATTAGCCTATATCCTCGTAAGCCCGTGTGTGTGTCGAGTGCCAGAGAGGTCTGAAGGTCAAGAGGCTGAACTAGCAATTACTTCCTGTAAATAACTGGTATGGGAGAAAGTGCCTGAAATCTTTCTCGTGGGTGTTACAGGAAGTAATTTCTAAGTGAGTTAGAGCTTGGTATTGGCCAAAATCAACCATAGTTATCCGTAGAGCCACAGTCAACATATCTCTTGTTTTTCTCCTTCCTCTCTCCCAGGAACATCCAGCCCAAGAAGCTGCCGCCCGCTGTAGCAGAGCGGGCCCTGCCTCAGTTCACCAAGGGCCGTGAGGAGGAGATCAGGAAGATCCTCAGGAGTAACCTGCAGAAGACCCGCCAGAGGGTGAGCACTCATATAGGATCAGATTTCCCCCTCCGCTAATCTGAGGGGTGACATTAGGAGGGCTGATCTCAGATCTGTTTGTTCTCGAATTTGGGGTTTGCTCTCAGCTACTAATGTAGGAATTCAGATGCTCACTCTGTTTGTGAAGAGAGAAGACAGTTTTACATATTATAATTATGCCATTTAGCAGATGCTTTTATCCATAGCGTCTCAGTCATGCTTGCATACATTTTACATAGCTTTGTTTGCCATTTCCTCATTAGTATTGTCAAACGTTAAATCTCTTAAGATTATAGTACTAAAGTAGACATAAGCCTGCATCATCATGAATACAAGTGTGCATTGTTGCTGTGTGGTCCTAGCTTAGACCTCCCTGTCCCGTGGTGCGAGTTGAATGAATGTGTTTAGTCTCTCCTTCCTCCCAGATGCGCTCCTACAACAGATCCACTCTGGTGCCTGAAAAGTGTATTATTATTATTATTATTATTGTGTGATCCTAGCTCTATAGCATTCCTGTCCCATAGTGTGTGTTGTGTGTGTCGTCTCTCCCTCCAGCTGCGCTCCTACAACCGACACACTCTGGTGGCCGATCCCTTCGAGGATGGATGGAACGACTTCCTCCTGAAGAAGCAGAGGATGATCGAGCTAGAGAAGAAGGTAAGACTAGCAGACTCTCCTGGCCTGGTTAAACCAGATTGAACGCTGCGTTCACCATTGTTGTGCTCACTTAGTCTGGAATTCCACTAATTCAGTTCAATAGAACTATATTTATCCCCTCAAGGGCAAACAAAACATAAATAGACAGATACAAGGGATCCTCCCCAAAATAACAAACAGCCTATTTTCTGAAAGAGGGTGGATTAAGGATGGAAGCCCACATGGCCAAACTCTGCTCTTTGGATTTGGTCAAAACATTTATTCTACTGGATGAAACAATGAAATGTAGCAAAATCAGTTTTGGAAGCCATGCTAAGCCTCCCCCAGACATAGACAGAACTTCAACAGACAACCAGACACAAAGTTCTCTCATTACTCAGGGTTGTAAACTTTTTTTTAAACAATCGCATTAATTTAGCCTAACTATTATGGATTTAGTCAGTGTTCCATAAATTGCCCCCCCCCCCCCCCCCCCCCACTCAATGAATTTGCCTGACACAATCAGATCCTGATTAATTTATGCAGCTTTGTGGCCGAAGGCCAACTTGCATTTAATCCGTCTCTAATTATGTAATGAAAATGGAAGCAACATCTTGATTAAATAGAACTGTTTGATTAAAAAGGACACTGTGGGCCGAGGACACTGTAGACTGAGGACACTAGACTGAGGACTATGCGGATCCTAGCAGAATAGTTAATTTTGGAAATGAAGTAACATTTGAATTGATTATAACTTTTTAAAAGGACACTGTAGAGTGGAGGAAAATGCTGATCCCAACAGACCGGTTAAACACAATTTACTGACCTGTCAAACTTGAATAGCACTTTTGTATTCAAGATGTGTTTTTGTTGGGTTTTATGATATTGGCCTATCTAGTGTTTGGAAGTATTGCTGTAATGCATTGATTTCTGTATTGCTGACCTCACGAAAAGAATTTCCATTAAAACGGACAATAAAGTATCCCTATTGTATCGTCAATAATATGGCTGTATGGCACTATGCTTTCATCTAAAGTGACTGGCAGTCGCTGACAACTCATGCACGTAGTGAATACTGTATGTCTGATGCGGGAATCGAACCCACAACCCTTGTATATTGAAAGGGTTGCTTGTGTGTGCGTGTGAACAGATGACAGAGATGAGTAACTACCTCACGGTCCCTGCCGCACCTCCCGACTCCCCCACCATGTGCAGAGCCAGACTGGCCTCGGGTGAGTCCATCCTACACCCACATCACACCCTGACACTCCCTTTTTTTACACTTTCGTGCCGACCTCTACCATTACTGGTCTGGCGCTGATATTTCTATTCAAATCAAATCAAATCAAATCAAATTTATTTATATAGCCCTTCGTACATCAGCTGATATCTCAAAGTGCTGTACAGAAACCCAGCCTAAAACCCCAAACAGCAAGCAATGCAGGTGTAGAAGCACTATTCAAATGGTCCTTTCCCGCATGGTTCCAGGAACTATGGTGGTTGTGTAAGCAGGTTGGCTTGGTAGTGTGAATCAACAGGAAAGATGATGGAAACGGACTTGTTCCATCTCAGACCTTTTTGGGCACCTTTGCACTTTATCACTTCAAATTATTTTGGGGAGTTACGAGTCGAAAGGAATGCAATTTGCTTCAAATGTAGTATACTTAGTTTGGCAAGGTTGTTCCAGTTAATAACGTTGAAATGGCTGACAGTGATGCTATCTACAGAATGCACGATTACATTACTCTGTTATGCAGTAGGCCGCTCCACCTTTTATTGTATTTCTACTGGAAATAGGTTTGCATGTGTAAGTTGGCATGTAAAGCAGCATTGCGCTTGGTTTTTATTTTAGACAGTGATTTCAAAGCTGAAAAGGCAGGGGCCAAAGTCATTCCAGGTATGTAGTACAGTTCTAGTGAGTGTAGAAGGTGATGGGCTGTGGCGGCCAATAGCCTTGGCTACAAACGTACTGTATATGCATGTAACTGTTGCTTGTTTCCATTTGTAAATGCAATATGCATGATTCTAGCCTGCATTTTTCATGTGGTTGACACGATCAGGTTACGGAATGATCCAGCACCACAGTTGTGGTGTAATTGTTTGTGATTGTGTGTATACAGTGCCTTGCGAAAGTATTCGGCCCCCTTGAACTTTGCGACCTTTTGCCACATTTCAGGCTTCAAACATAAAGATATAAAACTGTATTTATTTGTGAAGAATCAACAACAAGTGGGACACAATCATGAAGTGGAACGACATTTATTGGATATTTCAAACTTTTTTAACAAATCAAAAACGGAAAAATTGGGCGTGCAAAATTATTCAGCCCCCTTAAGTTAATACTTTGTAGCGCCACCTTTTGCTGCGATTACAGCTGTAAGTCGCTTGGGGTATGTCTCTATCAGTTTTTCACATCGAGAGACTGACATTTTTTCCCATTCCTCCTTGTAAAACAGCTCGAGCTCAGTGAGGTTGGATGGAGAGCATTTGTGAACAGCAGTTTTCAGTTCTTTCCACAGATTCTCGATTGGATTCAGGTCTGGACTTTGACTTGGCCATTCTAACACCTGGATATGTTTATTTTTGAACCATTCCATTGTAGATTTTGCTTTATGTTTTGGATCATTGTCTTGTTGGAAGACAAATCTCCGTCCCAGTCTCAGGTCTTTTGCAGACTCCATCAGGTTTTCTTCCAGAATGGTCCTGTATTTGGCTCCATCCATCTTCCCATCAATTTTAACCATCTTCCCTGTCCCTGCTGAAGAAAAGCAGGCCCAAACCATGATGCTGCCACCACCATGTTTGACAGTGGGGATGGGGTGATGGGTGTGTTGCTTTTACGCCAAACATAACGTTTTGCATTGTTGCCAAAAAGTTCAATTTTGGTTTCATCTGACCAGAGCACCTTCTTCCACATGTTTGGTGTGTCTCCCAGGTGGCGTGTGGCAAACTTTAAACAACACTTTTTATGGATGTCTTTAAGAAATGGCTTTCTTCTTGCCACTCTTCCATAAAGGCCAGATTTGTGCAATATACGACTGATTGTTGTCCTATGGACAGAGTCTCCCACCTCAGCTGTAGATCTCTGCAGTTCATCCAGAGTGATCATGGGCCTCTTGGCTGCATCTCTGATCAGTCTTCTCCTTGTATGAGCTGAAAGTTTAGAGGGACGGCCAGGTCTTGGTAGATTTGCAGTGGTCTGATACTCCTTCCATTTCAATATTATCGCTTGCACAGTGCTCCTTGGGATGTTTAAAGCTTGGGAAATCTTTTTGTATCCAAAGCTTTAAACTTCTTCACAACAGTATCTCGGACCTGCCTGGTGTGTTCCTTGTTCTTCATGATGCTCTCTGCGCTTTTAAAGGACCTCTGAGACTCACAGTGCAGGTGCATTTATACGGAGACTTGATTACACACAGGTGGATTGTATTTATCATCATTAGTCATTTAGGTCAACATTGGATCATTCAGAGATCCTCACTGAACTTCTGGAGAGAGTTTGCTGCACTGAAAGTAAAGGGGCTGAATAATTTTACACGCCCAATTTTTCAGTTTTTGATTTGTTAAAAAAGTTTGAAATATCCAATAAATGTCGTTCCACTTCATGATTGTGTCCCACTTGTTGTTGATTCTTCACAAATAAATACAGTTTTATATCTTTATGTTTGAAGCCTGAAATGTGGCAAAAGGTCGCAAAGTTCAAGGGGGCCGAATACTTTCGCAAGGCACTGTATATACATGTGTTTTTGTGACTTTGTGAATGTGTTTTGTACATCTATTTTTGTTTGGGGAACAGTTTAAGTATTTGTTCTAGTCAGGGTTGGCCAACCCTAGTCATAGAGAGGCACAGTGTGAGCTGCTGTTCTAGCCCAGCACAACACTAGCACACCTGCTTCTACTAAACAAGCCATGCCATGACTCTGTGGAATGTTCACAAATACAGATATATGGAACAAACATACACCTGACGTGTAGAATAGGAATTAGGTAAGCTCTATTCATGACGTTACACAGCGTTTGCCTCCTCAACGTGCACTCTCGGGTTGGCCTCCCCTGTTTGGAGTTATGTACCGTGCGCTAACCCTTTCCTTGCCTGCCCCGCGCAGACCCCAATGCCTTCTACAACATCAAGGCGTCTTCAGAAGGCGTCCCCACCATCCAGGTGGACCTGGCCTCCCCCCAGTCCCCGGACTCTGTCAACATGCTGAACGAGTTCTCCAAGCGGGGTGCCACGGACCAGGGCCTGGGTCAGAGGGAGGGGGCCACCCGGGATGAGGACCAAGGCCTGATGATGAAGCCGTCCTCAGCCGGGAAAGTGGAGAAGGGAGAGGAAGACGGGGGAAACAAGAACCCAGGGCTGATGAGGTGTCTGAGTGACCCGGGCCCTAGTAATGAGGACGAGGAGGATGAACCATTCCTTCCCTAAAAAACAACTAGCTCCTCCCATTGTGAGGAATAGGGAGGGGCCTGGTTGCAACAGCTCCTCCCCCTGAGCGGGGCACTACAGGGGAAAGGTCCTCCTCCTTTCACTCCACCACCACCTCATTTGAGTTTGCTATCCCATTGGTTGAGGAACCAATAAAGCCAAAACTGTTAAGGACTTAGGACATAACTTGTTTTATGAACCAAAAGAGAAAAGGAGACTAAATAGCCATCTTTTTTCAATAGTTGTCATTGCTCTTTTTTCATTTTTTAAGTGATAGGAAGGAAGATCGCTGCCTTGGGTGATCTTGGGTTTAGTGAGAATTAGCCCGAATGACGGGGGAACATAATTATGCGTTACCAAAGTTTTGGACTGGTGACAAAGTTTCACATTTGTTTTCATAACGTTTACGATTGTTCTTCTACTTTCAAGAAAAGTTAGCCTTATTATTTTCGTCAGACACAGAAACTCCTTTTCACTTGTTGCATTTGATCACGCAATTAACTGCTTGTTTTTTGAATTTCAGGGTTAATATGAGACTGTTGTTTATGTGGCTGTCTTTTGTCATCGTTTGTCATTCAGTTGGTCAGAGTTCTACTTGGTGTACTCGGTGCTGTACACTGGATGTTCTTCCCACTGGATGTTTTCACTGTGCTAATCTCGACGGACCTCTCTCTTCACCACCTCGCCTATGGAGACCCTAAGGCAATGCGCAGGCTTGGAAATGTTGAGATGCAAACCTGGCATCGCCGCTTCAAGCGTCGCCTCGATTTTAATCGAATGTACGAAATCGGCAGCATCACCGAGACGTGTATGCTGTGCAGTATAAGCTCATTTACATAAAAGAAGGATTGTGATGCAACACCAAGAGATTTGTTGATCTTGAATGGACTTAACTCCCCTATATATAAGCCAATCCCTAAAATCACACCAAATACTGTTATCCTCCTGACACCCAGCCAAAAAAGGTTTTGTAATGTCTTCATTTTGTGTTTTGAGTTCAAATAATTGACAAAGACAAATTTGTACGTGCGCTGTAGTGGACAAAAAGAAACGGTTGATAGTAAATATGAAAAATGTATATTACAGTAAATGGGTACAGTAGGTAAACATATATTTGTCACATCATGTGGTCCTCTACAGAGGACATTTATAAACCAGCTCTTATTTAAACGTGGGAAAATGATTACACTGCTCTGAAAACTCACCAAATTATTTCTAAGATATTTACTCAAAGCAATTTGAATATCAAACTCACAAAGATTATAATTACGCACGCTTATCTTCTTACCACAACACATGCTAATTGTGTTGGCAGCCATTTTGAAACCCCAGGAAGAGAAAGTTATCCACTCATGTGATATCATTGAAAAACCCAGAATGTCCTCTCGGATACAACAGGACTTAATGCAGTGGCATGTTAAAGAGTGTACAAAAATGAATTGGTGGGTCTCAGGAGGATATGTTCCCTTTAAGAAAATGCTCTAGTACCATTTCAGAACCATTTTGTGGTGTTTTCTCCGTATTCTCTTGCCGGTAGTCGCATCTTACAATTCATCTTATGGGTTTGATCTATTCTTTACTCTCTTGCACCTTATTTACATCAGCTGTTTTTGACATTTTTAAAAGACCCTGTTGCCAGTTTAACATTCCCCATTGGTTCTTAGCACTCCCCTTTTGAAAATCTAGTGTTCCATAGACATTTGGGGTTTAAGGCATCGCTGTAAAGGATATGAGGTGTGAGGGGACTATGGATGTTTATCGTCCAACCACCTCAATGGCCAATAATATATAATTAATTTAACCTTCATTTATCCAGGCGAGTCTATTAAAAACAAATTCTTACACTCGGACTACACCGGCTGTGCATGCGTCCACCATCGCGTGTATGTTGAGTTTTTGTCGATCTACACCAGACGTGATCATGACACGCAGGTTAAAATATCAAAACCAACTATGTTCATTTGGGTCAAGTCGAAACAAGAAACATTCACGGACATTTAGCCAGCTAGCTCTTGCTAGGTAGTTTGTCCTAGGAGATGGACATTTAGCCAGCTAGCTCTTGCTAGGTAGTTTGTCCTAGGAGATGGACATTTAGCCAGCTAGCTCTTGCTAGGTAGTTTGTCCTAGGAGATGGACATCGGGTTGATATTTTACCCGACATGCATATGGTCCTATTATTAGCTGGTTCTTTGTAGAACTTTTGACCCAGAGTGTTTCTCTACTCCGACGTCTAATCCGTAGATGAAAAAGGGAAACCTAGTTCGTTTTTAGTTCGTTATCTTTAGTGAATCTCTCCTCGTTTTGTCTCTCAAGCTTTCGCGTGGGTTTGTGACTTCCTGATATCCAATGAGGAGGGGACTTGCAGCGCGCGACTCTAATAGAACAAAGTTGTATTTTAGCTCTTGGCTACGCAGACCCTTCATCACGCGAGCGAGCACCACATGGCCGGTGAATGATGGCCTGGAGATACAGGCTTGAGGACAAGAGCCGAACGCAAGAGCCAACACCTATTCTGCTCGCACGACAGCGTAAAGCTAATCTAGGGTTTGCGTAAGACTATGAAAACCTTGACGTGTACAGTATATGGTTGTATAGGTATTATGTATACAGTACATTGCTTCTCTTTTCTACACAAAGCCATAAGATCAAAAGGAACAATTGAATAATTGATTTGATTTTGATTCAAAAGACTGCTTGCTATATTGTCAATGTGATTACTGTCGCTCATCGATCTGAACATCTCAAGGGGACATTCAGCCACTTTTAGGTGCAAAGTACATTGCACCTAACATTGATTCAATATCATAGCAACCCCTCAACCCACCTACTGTATAACCATCTTAGATTTGTAGCGTGAGTGACTACTTTAGCTGGAGTCTGTAACTGTCTCAACTAGAGAAGCCTAAGATGTCCAAGACCGTGGCCTAGTTTGCTGGTTGTCACCTTCCTCTCTGACCTCCGTGTATTGTCACTTTACGCCCATAAAGAGAGCGAGCGAGAGATGCTTGTTACAGCTGAGGAGAGAGAGGGGTCTCCTTACAGCTTAGGGGAGGAGAGCGAGAGGGAGGGAGAGGTGCACGGTGGTTACTGAGGTTACGGTAGAGGCGAACATGAGGACGGGGTGACGACATAATGGTGTGCTTCTAAGAAACTGTGGCCACTCGTGCACATAAAGTACTACATCGTGTGTGTGTGGTGTTCTCCTTTCATGTCCCCATTCCCTCACATGGGCATTGCAGTGGCGGATACTTGTAGGTTGAGTCCAGGAAGGTAAAATAGATCTTCACTTGAAACCAAATTGAATGAATGATATGTTGAAATGTCAGAGCTTGTTGTCAAGGACAGGCTGCTTCGGCTGTGAGTTAGACGAGGACAAGTTCTTATTGATCAGAGAGGGGTTTAAAATGAAGCTTTACGTAATGATTGACATTTGATACTTCCCTGGCAGATTTTACTCTCCATTGTATTGTTATTTAAACGACCAGAAATGTAGTATAGTATGAACATGACATTTACAAGATTTCCAAAACAGGTTCTGTAAGTGCAGCCATAGAAAGTCAACGTTAGCTTGGCAACTAGCCTTGGAGATTGTTTCTAAGCCCCTTTTTTTAATATAATTAGCCTTCGTGCTAGTGGAAGAGCAGTTTACCTCAACGCTTTCCAATCGCTCTTTTATTTGGCCACCACTTAAAGACCTTCAATGGTTTCCTGCTGGAAAGGAGGAACTACTGTTATCATGAGTGTTCAGAAGACCGATCTTTAAATTTATACTGAACAAAAATTAAGTGCAACATGCAACAATTTCAAAGATTTTACCGAGTTACAGTTCACATGAGGAAATCAGTCAATTGAAAGCAATTCATTAGGCTCTAATCTATGGATTTCACATGACTGGGAATACAGATATGCACCTGTTGGTCACAGATAACTAAATAATTTTTTAAAAATAAAATGGGCCTCACGATGGGCCTCAGGAATTTGTCACCGTATTTTTTTTGAACATTCAAAATGCCATTGAGAAAATGCAATTGTGTTCGTTGTCTGTAGCTTATGCCTGCCCATATCAGAACCCCACCAACACCATGGGACATTCTGTTCACAACATTGTCGTCAGCAAACCACTCGCCGACAACACCCTACATATGATGTGTGGTTGTGAGGCTGGTTGGACGTACTGACAAATTCTCTAAAACGACATTGGAGGTGGGTTATGGTAGAGAAATGAACATTAAATTCTCTGGCAAAAGCTCTGGTGGACATTCCTGCAGTCAGCATGACAATTGCACACTCTCTCAACTTGAGACATCTGTGGCATTGTTGTGTGACACAACTGCACATTTGTTAGAGTGGCCTTTTATTGTCCCCCACACAAGGTGCACTTGTGTAATGATCATGCTGTTTAATCACCTTCTTGATATGCCATACCTATCAGGTGGATGGATTATCTTGGCAAAGGAGAAATGCTCACTAACAGGGATGTAAAACTAATATGTGCACAATCTTTGGCGAAATAACCTTTTTGTGCGTATATAACATTTCTGGGATCTTTTATTTCAGCTCATAAGACATTGGACCAACACTTTACATGTTGCGTTTATATTTTTGTTCAGTGTAGTTGCCCGGTGCATGTAGGCTTAATCTTAAAATCATAGTCAGGGTGTTTCTCACCCAACCATATTGTGCACCAATGTTTTAAACACAGATTTTTCCATCCAAACAGTTTTTGTATTGAAGCAAGCCCTGGTTGGTGTCTGAAAATCATGCAGTGTGTTTGTAACACTCTCGGCATCGTTATGTTTTCGTTCCTTGCAGACAACTAAATCTCAAGCCATACAACCTGTCTAGGGACTTTAATATTAATTGGTGTGTGACAATGCTATGTCTGTCACGTTGCAGCAGCCTTTGTTCAATATTTCCTGTAGGGAAGGAAGGTGAACATTTTATAAGTGGCTTCAATGTCTTGCTTCACTGATTTCCTTAATTGTTCAAATGCAAATTAATTTTTGTTTCCTTTCTCAGCTTCACGCTGAATAATTTTTCACATTTAATGGATTGTTGAAGCTATGTCTGTATAAATTCTCTGGCCTCGTTTGGAAGTGGGTTCAGGAATCGCAAGGAGGAGGGTTACCCAGGACTAAGTTTGGCCATGCTTGTGGTTCTGTCTGCATTATGCGTGCTTTACATGTGTTTATTTGTATTTGTATAATTGCTGCTACATGTGATTTTTTTTTTCTTCTCCATTCGGTTCACATGCTTTATTTGGGATCCGTTGCTTTGTATTTCTTCATGTGTTCTACGATGTGTTAATGTGCTTCATTTGGGTTCATTTGATTTATATTGCTTCTAGTACTTTTTATATTTGGTTCACATACACTTTTTTTTACATTGGCTCCATGTGCTTGACATGGGTCTATGTGCTTTTTAAAGTCACTCCATCTTATGGTTGGCTACCTTACTGGAACCGAACCAGACTGACATTAAGAGACCAAACGCTTCTTTCATCTGAACTAGTGTCATTACAAAATTATTGTTCTCCTTGCATTTTTTAAATATATATTTTTTACCTTTATTTAACTAGGCAAGTCAGTTAAGAACAAATTCTTATTTTCAATGACGGCCTAGGAACAGTGGGTTAACTGCCTGTTCAGGGGCAGAACGACAGATTTGTACCTTGTCAGCTCGGGGGTTTGAACTTGCAACCTTCCAGTTACTAGTCCAACGCTCTAACCACTAGGCTACCCTGCCGGAGCACTAGATCATGGGTATAAAAACAACCTCTATAGGACTATGATGGTTGACGATCTGTCAGAAGGTCATGTTTATTATGGCCTGACCCATTACTGGCTGTACTGTAAAAGAGCTTGTTTTCTTTTCTCCTGCTGAGAATGGACAGGTGGTTGGACTTGAATAATTATTCCACAGTCATCATTTGCATATGTCAAAATAAAAAAATTAATCTCAGAGTGATCTCACTCCTGACGTGCACATGTGGATATAACATCTTAATTAAACATACTGCAGCCTGGAACATTATAAGCGATCAACAAAGCAGAGCAATGTATGTCGACTTCCTTTCCTTACCTCTGAGTCTGTAACAATTTGCTAAACCATATTGATAAAAGCACTTTAACCGATACCTTTAACTCAAATCACTCACGTTAAAGCAAGGCGCAATAAGAACGGGTATTTTGTTCACACAGGCTTTGCATGGCTAGTGTAACACGGGATGTATGTGTGGCATTAATAGTTTACGGTAAGGTCAGGTACGAATTTGGATCTGTCTATGCCACATGCAAGACAGATGCAGGGATGCAGTCTAACGTTGACCTAAATCAGACTAGGATGAATGCTTTTCTTCGTGAATTCCCTTGCTCTACGACAGATGGCGTCCACAGCATGGTGATTGTATTTCCCACCAGCCACTCATCCTTTTTTTTTTTTTTTTTTTCTTCTTCTCGTAGATCTCTGTTTTAATGTCGGCTAATTGATCTCCAATGATTTGCAATGTGTACTTCGCAATAATACAAATATTTTATTTTCTATACAAGTGAATTCAAATCTATAAGTCAATATGTTATATAAATATATAATGTTACTGTAAAATATCAAACTGTATGGAAAAATGACACTAGTGACAACTGTGCACTGTATTGTTGGTTAGCCTAGCTTAAGCATTCCAAACCTTGGATTACGAAAACAAACTAATGCAGTAATGTTGAAATGAAACTATACCAAATTAAAGTTGTAATTTATCAAAATATATGTTTCTCTGACACAATGTTTCTTTCTTTCTGCAATACAATTACTATTGATTCTCCAGTAAAAGTAGGCCTAATTTGCTTCAAAGATCAGCTACAAAGAAAAAGGCTGGCTGCAAGAGGTGTTATAGCGTGCAGCAATATACAGACAACAATGTTTTTTTAAAGTCATTTCCATAACATTTGCGGAGATCACATTTATGGTAAACGCTGCCCATTTCCTCTCAAGCGTAAATTGCGGACTAAAGTTGTTGTCGTGCGCAGCGCCATGACGCGCCTTGCATTGAATCCCGGCCAACGTACGCTACAACTACAGTACCAGTCAAAGGTTTGGACACACCTACTCATTCAATGTTTTTTCTTTATTTATACAATAATAGGGAGAGTAGCAACAGTGCTGAACTTTCTCCAGTTGTAGACAATTTGTCTTACCATGGACTGATGTGAACATCAAGGCTTTTAGAGATACTTTTGTAACCTTTTCCAGCTTTTTGTTTGAGGCATGGTTCACAAACTCAAATTTTGTGAGTTAAAAAAATAAATAATTATAAGGCAAGGTAGCAACCAACATCTCCAATCTGGTCTCATTGATTGGACTCTAGGTTAGCTGACTCCTGACTCCAATTAGCTTTTGGAGAAGTCATTAGCCTAGGAGTTCACATACTTTTTTCCAACCTACACTGTGAATGTTTAAATGATGTATTCAATATAGACAAGAAAAATACAATAATTTGTGTGTTATTAGTTTAAGCACACCGTTTGTCTATTGTTGTGACTTAGATGAAGATCAGATCAAATCTTATGACCAATTCATGCAGAAATCCAGGTAATTCCAAAGGGTTCACATACCTTTTACTCCCACTTCACTTCTGTATACTTTCCCAGTACATTATTAACATGTCATTCTTAATCTTTGCAGAAGGGGGAGTGATGTACCATCATATTACAGCAAACCTGTACAATAACTTTAGACAAAGTAAACACAGCACTTTTATGCATTTTCTCTCTAGGGTTTTGACAATTTTTGTCAATCATTTCTTACTTTTGGAACACAATACAGCACTGGATGCTTGCCCTACTCTAATTTGATGTGCTCTATTTGTTTTTGACCCTCCTAGAATGAATTGGCTGCCCTGATGAGATTTAAATTAGCCTACATTCTCTGGCGTTGCAGCGAATTCGCAGTCATCGAGACTGCTAAATATGCAATACTAGCAACACATTTGACTCTGTCGATTTATCCCGTCTATTTGATCCTGTTCACTGATTTATACCGCAGTTAAATTCATGTGACTCTTGCTTGCCCAAACGGCTTGCGTGAGGACCCACAATACTCTCCCGAATATGGTGGGACAAGATAAAATGTGCTCGGTTACCATGAATACATCCTGTTTATTTTCTCTCGATCACCTTTTAATGTTGGAGTAGGTGGAATAATACATTTGACTGTTTGTCATATATTTGGTTATTTTTACATTCAGAAGAAGAGCCAGGGAAAATTAGTTTTTAAAGGCAGGGTTTATCTGTCCTGCCTGGGAGACATAGGCAGGAACAGCCAGAAGATGGTGCTGTGCAACCAAAAATGGACTTGTGTTTTGCTGATGGGTGAGCCCTATCCTAGTATCACAGAGCAGGCGTTAACCATTTTTTAGATTTGTATCCCATTTGATATTTTATAACTACCTAGCAAGCACGGACATTTCATCACTGCAGTTGATAGGGAATACGGTTTACAGTGTTCAAATTCCATCGGGGTAATGGTCTGTTTACTGCATTCTATTCTAATTTCTATGGTCCATATACCTGCTGCAAAGTATGGCTAATTGTTGTTTTAGCCGTTAAAAAGCCATTGCTTGAATGTTCCTATCAAGAGTGTTTTGGAATTGAATTGAGCGAACCAAACAGCCTCTAGAGGTCTACTAAAGAAGTTGTGTGGGTGTAAAATGTCTCTTCTCCAATATGAGAGGATTATTTCCTCGGTTATCTTATTCCAACGCATGAGGACTAAACATTAGAGAAGGCTGAGAGAAAGCTGTGGGGGGCTGTTAGCCCCTGGTCGATAACCATCACTCAGCCAAAATGATCGCCTTGGTCAGTTGTGCATCCGAAATGAAGACCAGAAGCGAAGGAACAGGGCACTAAACTGACGCCCTGCAACAAAGCAGTTAGCCATCTAATGTGCCTGAATATTCTGAAATAATAACTTTTTTGTTTTCAGAATCATAAGCTTGAAATGGGTATGGTCTAATTTATTCAAATACCTATGTTTTAGCTTTTTAAATGAAGCAGAAAATCAACTGTTATTCCTGGTTGTTTATCAAAGTTAGCTGACTAACTAATTGATCCTGCTTTAATGCCCTTCTGGTTCCAACAATGACCGTAATTAAATTGGACTGGGGTAGATGCCAATGTCAGGAATGGATTATTGATTTGCTGTGGATTACATTTACAAGCATGCAATTGTCACACATAAACCACACATCTAAACAATGGGATTCAGAATCCCCCAACTGCCCCTGCTAAATAGATTTCGTGCCAGAAGATTCACCATCCCTTTGGAAAACTCAACGTTCTTAATTGAAATGGATTCCATTGAAAAAGAAGAGTTGGATAATCTGCTAATGGGAG
This sequence comes from Oncorhynchus kisutch, assembly GCF_002021735.2. Classification (NCBI taxonomy): domain Eukaryota; kingdom Metazoa; phylum Chordata; class Actinopteri; order Salmoniformes; family Salmonidae; genus Oncorhynchus; species Oncorhynchus kisutch. The sequence continues at coordinate 22,331,484 of NC_034175.2, forward strand.
AATGGACTGAGACTCATGTCAGTCGGTCGTTGTTCTGGGGTACTTTTTCATATCCGTCTCGAAGGACCATGACAAAGAGAAGGGGGCAATAGATGCATGCTTTACCAGTTCTGGTCCGTAAGAAGTTAGTGATGATCATTAGAAACCATGAGAGTTCAAGGATCACAGGAGTAATGCCCCTCCAGTCATCACCAATGCACAGAAGACAGACGGCACCATTCGAGGGCAGCCACAACAGCCCGAGCACGCCACCCCCGAGGCAACCTTTGGGTGGAAATAGATGGGGGGTGCTCAAGGGGGTAAATAAAATCTAAATAAACAGGATGGGGTAAATAAGATCTAAATAAACAGGATGGGGTATAATTAAACAGGATGCCATTGGATGTTCTTTGTATCTAATTGGCTGTTCGTGGCGAAAAAATTGGTCAATATCATAGTTATTACCAGCGGTTAAAACAAATCGGGGATCGATCATGATGCAACTTGGAAATTCCATCCCCCGATGTCAGAAGTCAATGCTGCTAATCTGGCTCTCGAGGATCAAGGCACGACAACTGCCAGGATGAAAAACAAACAACAATTGACAGTGAGCATTTTAGTGACTATTTACAAGTTATAGCAACATAGGAGTCTATTGAAATCTCCAGGGAAAAACACAACACCCTTCCTTTTGATCTTACCAAATACAACATGATGAGCAAAGAAAATCGTTCCAGACATTTTTGTTTTCCTTCCGTTAATGAGACCTCGCAACCGTCGGCTCTTCTGTCGAAAGGCTCTGGGAGACATTAGCTACTCCACATCAAACTAGCTGAAGATAACTCTTCCTGAAGCGTCAAATACAGCAACCTATAACATCGACACATCAACCCCTGGGTCACAACAAGCCACTCCGCTGTAAAGGGTTAAAAGAGCAGAATATTGACCAGCAGGAAATACAACGAGCCCCCAATGTGTAAACGACCACCCCTGGACCAGATGAAAATAAAGGGCAGCCATTAAAAAACTGGCTGCTGGTCCACTTCAGCCTATCAGCCAGACATGCCTGCAATACAGACAGGCCTGCTACTACACAGCTCAGGACAGACGGCAGCACAACATGCTGGGAGGAACTATCTGGGCCTACCTATCATGATAGAGAACGTTCAACCCTATGACGTTGCCTGCACTTGCTTTACAAAGGAGGGACAATACCTTTGTAAAAGGATTGTGTTTCTGGGATGCAATGTCAATGAGTGTATTTCTTACGGAATTACACAATGGAGATTGTGGCTATAACCCAAGTTGTGTTGTTTTTAACCCTGCATATTTGAGAGTGTAGAGGGAGCAGTAAAAAAGAGAAGTGGTGAATGTGATGTGATAGTCCAGTCACTCATAGTGACTTTTGTGAACTTTTTGAGTTTAGGAAACATTTGAAAAGTTCAATCAAGTTCCTACTTTTGGAACAAACTGTGGATGCTTGACTTGGTCTAATTTGATGTACCCTATATTTGTTTTTGACACTCCGAATTAAACCCAGATTGTGTTGGCTGCCTTGCTAAAATTTAACTGGCATCCTGGCATAGCACTGCCAATTCACATTTGGAGTGTGAGATGGGTCATTCCACCGATTCTGTGCTATTTTTGAGAAGTGTAACTTGAAGAGTAACTTTTTAAATTCACATTTAACATTCTGTGATAATAAAGAGCTCATGTTCAACTTCATAAATATATTTTTTCCCATCATGAGGTTAAATAAAAAAGGACTATAGTAAGTGCCGAATAAAATCCACTTCGAATTTTTGTTAAACAGAAAACCCAAACATATGGCAGCCGATCCACAAGGTCTGCCATGAGGTGACTGTATAGTTCCCTTAAGGAAAAGCACCTTTAGTAAATCTGCTTTCTCTGTGAGAGCTTCCCATGTCTGGAATACACTGCCATCAGACATACATAACTGCACCACATATCACACTTTCACAAAATGCTTGAAGACATGGCTAAAGGTCAATCAGATTTGTGAACATGGTCCCTAGCTGTGTGTTGCCGCTTTCCATGTCTGTTGTCTGTAGCTTGTGAGGCGTGGAAACACTTTGTTGCTTTTATTACTTTTGTATTGCTGCTTTTTGTTCTATGTTGCTCTGTCTGTATGCTACGTCTTGCTTGTCCTATGTTGCTCTGTCTGTATGCTACGTCTTGCTTGTCCTATGTTGCTCTGTCTGTATGCTACGTCTTGCTTGTCCTATGTTGCTCTGTCTGTATGCTATGTCTTGCTTGTCCTATGTTGCTCTGTCTGTATGCTACGTCTTGCTTGTCCTATGTTGCTCTGTCTGTATGCTATGTCTTGCTTGTCCTATGTTGCTCTGTCTGTATGCTACGTCTTGCTTGTCCTATGTTGCTCTGTCTATATGCTATGTCTTGCTTGTCCTATGTTGCTCTGTCTATATGCTATGTCTTGCTTGTCCTATGTTGCTCTGTCTGTATGCTACGTCTTGCTTGTCCTATGTTGCTCTGTCTATATGCTATGTCTTGCTTGTCCTATGTTGCTCTGTCTATATGCTACGTCTTGCTTGTCCTATGTTGCTCTGTCTGTATGCTACGTCTTGCTTGTCCTATGTTGCTCTGTCTGTATGCTATGTCTTGCTTGTCCTATGTTGCTCTGTCTATATGCTATGTCTTGCTTGTCCTATGTTGCTCTGTCTGTATGCTATGTCTTGCTTGTCCTATGTTGCTCTGTCTATATGCTATGTCTTGCTTGTCCTATGTTGCTCTGTCTATATGCTATGTCTTGCTTGTCCTATGTTGCTCTGTCTATATGCTATGTCTTGCTTGTCCTATGTTGCTCTGTCTATATGCTATGTCTTGCTTGTCCTATGTTGCTCTGTCTGTATGCTATGTCTTGCTTGTCCTATGTTGCTCTGTCTATATGCTATGTCTTGCTTGTCCTATGTTGCTCTGTCTGTATGCTACGTCTTGCTTGTCCTATGTTGCTCTGTCTGTATGCTATGTCTTGCTTGTCCTATGTTGCTCTGTCTGTATGCTATGTCTTGCTTGTCCTATGTTGCTCTGTCTATATGCTATGTCTTGCTTGTCCTATGTTGCTCTGTCTGTATGCTATGTCTTGCTTGTCCTATGTTGCTCTGTCTATATGCTATGTCTTGCTTGTCCTATGTTGCTCTGTCTGTATGCTATGTCTTGCTTGTCCTATGTTGCTCTGTCTATATGCTATGTCTTGCTTGTCCTATGTTGCTCTGTCTGTATGCTATGTCTTGCTTGTCCTATGTTGCTCTGTCTGTATGCTATGTCTTGCTTGTCCTATGTTGCTCTGTCTGTATGCTAAGTCTTGCTTGTCCTATGTTGCTCTGTCTGTATGCTATGTCTTGCATGTCCTATGTTGCTCTGTCTGTATGCTATGTCTTGCTTGTTCTATGTTGCTCTGTCTGTATGCTATGTCTTGCTTGTCCTATGTTGCTCTGTCTGTATGCTATGTCTTGCTTGTCCTATGTTGCTCTGTCTGTATGCTATGTCTTGCTTGTCCTATGTTGCTCTGTCTGTATGCTATGTCTTGCTTGTCCTATGTTGCTCTGTCTGTATGCTATGTCTTGCTTGTCCTATGTTGCTCTGTCTGTATGCTATGTCTTGCTTGTCCTATGTTGCTCTGTCTGTATGCTATGTCTTGCTTGTCCTATGTTGCTCTGTCTGTATGCTATGTCTTGCTTGTCCTATGTTGCTCTGTCTGTATGCTATGTCTTGCTTGTCCTATGTTGCTCTGTCTGTATGCTATGTCTTGCTTGTCCTATGTTGCTCTGTCTGTATGCTATGTCTTGCTTGTCCTATGTTGCTCTGTCTATATGCTATGTCTTGCTTGTCCTATGTTGCTCTGTCTATATGCTATGTCTTGCTTGTCCTATGTTGCTCTGCGTGTGCGCACTGCTCAATGATTGTCTATATTGTAATTGTTTTTAATAACCTGCCCAGGGACTGCGGTTGAAAATTAGCCGGCTGGCTAAAACAGGCACTTTTACTGAAACGTTGATAATTGTGCACTGTCCCTGTAAAAATAAAATAAACTCAAAAATAAATAAACTCTAATCTTAAATCAGCCCAAAATTCCATTATGACAGGGAATCAAAATCAAATTGTATTGGTCACATACACATATTTAGCAGATGTTATTGCGAAATGTTTGAGTTTCTAGCTCCAACTGCAGTAATATCTAATAAGTTATACCTAACAATTTCACAACAATACACACACACACACACACACACACACACACACACACACACACACACACACACACACACACATCTAAGTAAAGGAATGGAATTAAGAATAAATAAATATTTGGATGAGTAATGTCAGCGTGGCACAGAATAGAATACACTATATACATATGAGATGGCTAATGCAAAATATGTAAACATTAAAGTGACTAGTGTTATATTATTAAAGTGGCCAGTGATTTCAAGTCTATGTATATTGTCACGACCTCCCCCGAAGTCTGTACCTCTCCTTGTTGGGCGGCAGTCGACGTCACCAGCCTTCTAGCCATCGCCGATCCACTTTTCATTTTCCATTTGTTTCGTCTTTGTTTTACACACCTGGTTTCAAATCCCCAATTACATGTTAATTATTTAACCCTCTGTTTTCCCCATGGTTTTTGTGCGTTTGTTTTATGTATTTCGGTCCTATTGTGTGGGCTTGGTATTACTACATGTATTTGGTCATTTTGAGTAAAGTTACTTTTATTACTCATCTCTGCTGACCTGTGCCTGACCCCTCTGCACCAGCTACACCCAGGCCATTACATATATAGGGCAGCAACTTCAGTGTTAGTGATGGCTTTTTAACAGTCTGATGGCCTTGAGATAGAAGCTGTTTTTCAGTCCCAGCTTTGATGCACCTGTACTGAACTCACCTTCTGGATGATAGTGGGCTGAACAGGCAGTGGCTCAGGTGGTTGTTGTCCTTGATGATCTTTTTGGCCTTTTTTTATTTTATTTTTTACTTTAGTTTATTTAGTAAATATTTTATCAATTCTATTTATTGAACTGCATTGTTGGTTAAGGGCTTGTAAGTAAGCATTTGACGATAAGGGATACACCTGTTGTATTCCGCGCATGTGACAAATAAAATGTGATTTGATGTGTTGTGTTGTGTGCAACAGGGAGGGGCAATTGAATGCAAGCCGAAAAGTTTAAACTGTTAAAAGATTTCTTGCATGTCTATGGGTGACAGGGTTGACGTGTGATGCTCCTCCCACTCAGTTTTCCACCAGAAAATGGCCGAAAAGAATAGAACCAGCTCACCTGCTCTTACACTATGATCTGACTATTAGATGTTCAATGTTTCTTTAAAAAAAATATATATATTTTAAAAGGAATAGTTTCACCATTATTAAAACGGGAGTTCAGTTCACATAACAGGGTTGACTTTAAAATGAGGGACAGACGTAAATGAATCACTAATCACAAAGGAATAATAATCTCCAGAAATGACTGTGAAAGCAACGAAATAACCACGGCTCTACAATTATGGTGAAAACTTGGAGACATTTTGGGAATAAGTGGGTTAAAATATTCCTAGAATTCGTGGAGGGACATTTTTTAAAACTTTGGCAAGTCTTTATTCATATTGAAAATAAGATGTATAGAACCATCCTTGTGGTCTATTTGAAACATATAGACCATATAACAGGCTTTTAAAATTAAATATTGGTGCATAATTTCTTCTTAAAATATCAAAGGGACACAAAAGGCACTCATTTCGTGGAATGACCTAGATATGCATAAGGGGCCTAGAACGAAGGCAGCGACTCATTTAGGCTCCATCAATCTGTTCATTCATAATGCCGCAGTTAAATCGCCATGACTCATTTGCTTGTCAAACGGCTTGCCGTGAGGATCCACAATGCTCTCTAATATAGTGGGACAAGATAAATGTGCACCATTTGTATGAATACTTCTGTTTATTTCCTCTTGATCACCTTTTAATGTTGGGAGTAGGTGTCCTTCATGTGGAATAATACCGTAGGCTGTTGAAGTCATTTTTATTTCCCATCATTTCCAAACATAGCCGACGGGATGGAGTGAAAATAATTTTCAGGGTTTTATTTCTCATTCCTGGAATACCCCTCTGGGTGCTACTTTGGAACCAGTTCAGTTTTATTGTACTTTTGGACATAAAAACAAATAAAGTTTTTGTAGGGCAGTCGGGGGCAGAGCAAGCACATTCTCTGAATGATACACATTGATGTGCAGTGAGGTTGCAAGGTCAGTGAGTCTAGAGGAAGCCAGGTCAACAAAGTGATGTCCAATGAGATGGCATTCATCAAGACCGGCTCAATGCCGTGGCAGGAAGAGACCACATTTCCAAAAGACATAGGCAAGAGCAGCCAGAAGATGGTGCTGTGCCCTATCCTAGTATCACAGAGCAGACCTTTTAAAATGAGATTCCACTGGTTTGTTTGATTGAGAACTGACTGGCTAGCACATAAGGATATATAACCACTGCAGTTAAGAAGTAATACGGTTCATTCCATTTGCTTAATGGTCTGTTGGGAATAGCATTAGTGGTTTGCAATTGCATTTGGCCATTTTTTCATTTCCATGGTCCATATACTTGCTGTAATGTGTGGCTGGCTAATGGTTGTTTAGGTACTAAAAACAGTAAGCCATTCTCCTCAAAATAATGTTTTGAAATTCATTTGAGCATGCTAAACACACACTGGACTTCAGCAGAGTTCCCAGCTTCTCAGTTATCTAATAGCCCAGCGTGTAGTAACCTGAATGAATAGGCCTGTAGACTAACATCTATTTGCTATTTGTTGTCCACTTAGGAAATTCCTAACTAACCGACCATTTTGCTTCAGCGTGTTGGGATTTGCACATGGTCATGAATTATCAACATATACAGTAGGCCTACAAACCCCTGACTTAAGACCTGTCCTTGGAACATCTGGACACACAACGGTTAGATGTCTGCGCAGCCACAGTCATGTTATGAATCGCACAATGTTGGAGAGATGAAGGACTTCCCGACTCTCTCACAACATCTGCATTAGGTCAGTTTGTCCTACACCAACCATCTCCTTTAGTTCACCCTCTGTAGTTGTCCTGACGTGCAGCCCTGGCTGGCTCCTCTCACTCGTTAAGACTGTGCCGTCAGCACTACTATCTCTGTCTGTCCCCTGTGCAACAAGTCAAAATGGCCTCTTTTACTCCCCACGGGATTGATTGGCGTAGTTGAGCTGCAAACATCAGACGTGCTCTATATCCATTAGTTCCAGTGTCAGGGTTCATTTTGCCTGGGTGCTTAAAAAAAGAAATAGCAGCGGCTGTGATATTATTAATCCAGAGAACACTGGCACAGGCCAATACGTCTCCACAACAACACTGTTTGATGCATTAGAATGAACACAACACCGAGATGGACTTTTTCATTTGTGCCTCGCTTGAACAATGACTAAAACCTTGCATCATTGGTAAAGGAATGATGAACGTTTGAATACGAGAACAAGGCGTACGTCTTCTAGTCAAACAGAAGAATAGCCCGACTCTGGAGGATAGACGTATTGATGGATCATTAAATAAGCCTCAATTGTAAAGTGATGTCCGCATGCCAAATCATAGATTTAAATGTAGAGGAACAGGAAGGTTAACAAGCCGAGGACTCTATTCTTTCTATATCATAAAGAGGTCTCTTTCCTGATGACGTTTATTTAATTGTTTACCCACTGGGCACAGACGTCAATTCAACGTCATTTCATTGAAAAGACGTGGAAACGACGTTGATTCAACCACTGTGTGCCCAGTGGGTAATGTTTATAGAGGACAATATGACTCCCCTCTAAAGTGAGGAATGTATGTCCAGTATGTATTTTCTGCGCACTAGTGATCCAATGTGGTCCTTATTGAGCCAATAACACTGGTTTCCATATGTGTCAAGGCTGTTTTCTGGATCACCAACATTCACTATGTTTGACATGATATCCATGCAGCGAACCCATCCACTCAGAACTGTACTGTTTCAACGATGAGAGAGAAAGCAAAAGCACAAAGAAATGTACTTCCAAGGACACACTGAATGATACATCTGCTTGCAATGAGAGAGCTGGGAGTGTGTTATGTATCTCGTTTATCCTCATGATAAACTAGCCTGCTGCTGACCTACAGATCTCCATGCCAAGTCAGTTGCAACTCACACCATTGATGCACATTGGTAACATTTTACTTGACTCCCAGTGTCATAACATGTTATGACACGGTAATAACCATGTCATATTGTCATAACAGCTGACATAACTTGTCATAACCTGTCATAATATGGTCATAACACTGTCATGACCATTATATTTACACCTGTTGTGACATATTGTGTTAATCTATGGCTGGTTATGACACCTTATGAACGTCTGGCAACCCAAAGGTTGTGTGTTCGAATCTCATCACGGACAACTTTAGCATTTTGGTTAATTAGCAACTTCGCAACTACTTACTACTATTTTTAATCTACTTTGCAACTAATTTGCATGTTAGCTAACCCTTCCCCTAACCCTAACAACCCTTCCCCTAACCCTTTAACTCCTTACATATCGTACGTTTGCAAATGTTGTACCATATTGTACCACAACCCACTTCGTAACATGTACGAATTGCAATTTGTAAAATATTGTACGAATTGAAATTTGTACCATATCATACAAATTGTAATTTGTAACATATCATACGGAATGGATGATGAGATTCACAAATTAATATATACCATACAAAATATAATATATCATACTAAATGGAGTGTCTCGGATTTACCTACAGAATAATACGAAATGCTCTGAGACCACGTTGCAAAGAAATACATGGGGTGATTTAACAGTTCATTCTCCTCTTTTACTTTCCTCGCTGTATATTACAAGCAGCTAGTCTGATTGAATTACACCTACAGTGGGATGTGTTGACAGTCAGACTCTGGGGTCAAATAGAGTGTGAGAATTACGTAAACAACTGCTCAACACACGATTTAACCCTATCCAGAGCCCAATGCCACTTAAGCAGATGCACCCAAGATTCTCCAAACCAAGCATTATTAGGCCCAGAGAGAGAGACACTATAATATGTATTTTTGTTCTCCATGCAGTATAGGTGTCCTGTAAACTCTCTGATGGTGCTCCCCACACCCTCCCCATCTTCCAGTTGGTTTGATAGTGCTGTGCATAGCTCTTTAGTTAAAGCTACCACCAAGTTAATTGGGACCATTTATCTTATTTTGTCTCTGGACACCAGCAAGTCTGCAATTTATCATCTGCTCTCCCCTCTCTTATATGCAGAGGTACAACTTTCCAAACGTTTAGCATGTGATTAGCATAATGTTTCTATGCAACAGAAGCAGTACAATTCTTCATTAAACATCCCATGTTGAATCTGGTCAATGTTATTACCTTTCATATTAGATGTTGGCTTATAATGTCTATAGACGTAAACATCATTTTGGCAGTCTATTCATCATAAAGACTTTTGGCTACTTTGAGTTATTAATGCGTGGAGTGGTGACCGGTGCAATGAATTATTATGTCCCAAAATAAAATACATTCAAAAACAACTAAATGGCAAAAAATAGGTTAATATCTACAATCGTATTGATATATATGCCCCACCCAATTGGTAGGCTAAAATTAGATGATCCAATACTGCATTTTTGGGAATAGGACCCACAGCCCCTTTGGTTCATAATTGACTGGCCAGAGAGCCCGATAAACCCCCTGCTGCTAGTCCTCCCTTCGACTGTGGATTCGTATGCCTTTGCGGTGTCTCCAGCAAGAGAGCCCGACCAACCCACTCGGTTTAGCAACAGTATTCGTTTCACTCTAGCCTATATTTGATGTATTCTTTCTCCCCCTCTGCGCTGATGGCGAGCAAGCGGGCGAACACTGTACAACAAGGGTGCGCACGAGAAGACAAGCCATAGACGGCGGGTGGAAGACACCGATGTGTTGATGGGAATGAACTGCAAGCGGCACTATTTCTCTTGGATGGTTGTCTTTTAGTCTCCATTCGACGGATTTTTGGAAGCTAAAACAAATTCGTGCGCGTATGCGACACCGTATTCGTTCACCTTCGCTGTGTGGGTTGTGTGCTGCGTATTCAGATATGATGAGAGACTGAAGAACCTGCCTATTTCTAACGGACGGTGGCGGCATGAATAAATATACACGTTCATACAGCAGCAGCATCCGCCTACCTTACAGGATACAAGACCAGATGCTTGGGTTTCTTCGGTTTTACACATCATTCTGTGACCTGCAACGGGGACCGCTATGAACGAACCTGCCGATAAAGACGCTCCACGCATGCTTTTACCATCCGGTGATGTTTTTGTTCAATGATGGGCACGCCTTGGAATAATGAAGATACGATCAACTTTACTTTGGCTTTGTGATGGGTGCATTTTAGGATCAATAGGCTACGTAAAGTAACGAAACGTCTGCCATTTTAGCGTAGATTCCGCATATTCCGTTATTTTACATCCATAGATTTGAGTGCGGATTACGGAAACACAAGTGGCATTTATTATAAACCTGTCTTTTTCTTTGTGAATGTGAGATATTGAACAATAGAAAACTATACCTGCTAATGTAAGCCACACGTTATTGATCTCATTGCCAAACGTGATCGCAAAATTTGAAAGGTAAACTTTACCTATGCAGGTCCAATCGATTGCACGATAAGGAGAGTTGTGGCGATCAGTTTGTCACGGGGGTGTGTTTTTTCAGCCCCTCATATCAACTTTTACACATGAAACAAGACACATAGGGAAACTAACCAGCAGAGATAGTGTTAGAGTGGAGTGTTGTACAACCATTGTAGCCTATAGACTACTTGCTGAATAAGTTAAGGCAATCATAAAGAAAATAATTTCAATGGTTTTCCGAAAGTTGCCCGGTGTGTCAGCATCGGGCATGGGTCTTCGCCTATCCCAGAAATTCGTCTTTCTACTTTTTCTCTCGGGCTTGGTAACTCTGTGTTTCGGGGCCTTATTCTTCTTACCTGACTCTGTCCGTTTGAAACGTATTTTTCTCTCCAAGACGGAGAGCCAACCAGTAACGGTAGGGTCTGAGAATGATGTAAGGGAGCATCTTAAGAAGGGCGCAAAGGACCCAGAACATCTCCGGGGCATCACCTCGGCCAAAGGGGAGACCAGCACAAAACTCAAAGCCTTGGGCCGCAAGCCCTCTGTCACCAATGAGGCTAAAACGGATAAGAAAGTCGCTGGCGGGGAAGCGTTGGAGGACATGACGCTGTCGAGGTCTAAAACGGACTCGGCTTCTAAGGATGAGAAAGTGACCTCGTCTTCTAACCAGGGTGCCAACACGGATACTTCTTTCGATTACAACAAGTTTAAAAAATGTCTGCTAAAGCCGCCCTTGGGGATCGAACATGGCAAGCCGAGCGACCCTCAGACCCTTCAGCGTCGGGAGAAAGTCAAGGAGGTAAGATGAATAGCAGTCACAGTGTAATACAGTTATCTACACAACAGATGGGGGATCCCTGTCCTAAGCTGTCAAATCATTGCAGACCAATTGTCACAATGCGAAATGCCACTGCAATGTAATACAAGTAATCAACATGTGCAGTAATTACGCATCAAGCTGCCTAAGGGGTTTTTAATGTGGCCACTGGCCAGAAGGAGGGTTCACTTCCCAATAACATGGAAAATATGTTCTGTACATGCTCTCTGTGGTCTTTGATGAGGTTTTAGGCTAGACATCTTAGTCACACAGATTGTTAGTGACTATGCTAAATGGAATGCGTCATTGTTAGTGCATAACAATGGTTATAGATATGAGGCATTGAGGGTAATGAATGTGATTTTATGGGCTATCTCACACACAAACACACACACACACACACACACACAGACAGCACTGTCTACACACCAACTGCTATTATGTTTGCCTAACCAACTTGCTCAGGACTACCTCCAGGGGTATGGCATCAGCCTGCTGTTCAGCTCAGTGAAGTTCAGTAATGCCTGAGAGTGAGAGCATATGTCTGTACTGTATCACACATCCTCACCGACTCAGGGCAGAGGAGACAGGGGAGAGAGCAGAGGAGACGGGGGAGAGAGCAGAGGAGACGGGGGAGAGAGCAGAGGAGACGGGGGAGAGAGCAGAGGAGACGGGGGAGAGAGCAGAGGAGACGGGGGAGAGAGCAGAGGAGACGGGGGAGAGAGCAGAGGAGACGGGGGAGGAGGCGGGGAAGAGAGCAGAGGAGACGGGGAGAGAGCAGAGGAGACAGGGGAGAGCGCAGAGGAGACGGGGGAGAGAGCAGAGGAGACGGGGGAGAGAGCAGAGGAGACTTGGGAGAGAGCAGAGGAGACGGGGGAGAGAGCAGAGGAGACGGGGGAGAGAGCAGAGGAGACGGGGGAGAGAGCAGAGGAGACGGGGGAGAGAGCAGAGGAGACTGGGGAGGAGGCGGGGGAGAGCGCAGAGGAGGCGGGGGAGAGCGCAGAGGAGGCGGGGAAGAGGAGCAGAGGAGGCGGGGGAGAGAGCAGAGGAGACGGGGAGAGAGCAGAGGAGACAGGGGAGAGAGCGGGGGAGAGAGCAGAGGAGACTGGGGAGGAGGCGGGGGAGAGGGCAGAGGAGACGGGGGAGAGGGCAGAGGAGACGGGGGAGAGGGCAGAGGAGACGGGGGAGAGGGCAGAGGAGACTGGGGAGAGAGCAGAGGAGACGGGGGAGAGAGCAGAGGAGACGGGGGAGAGAGCAGAGGAGACGGGGGAGGAGGCGGGGGAGAGAGCAGAGGAGGCGGGGGAGAGCGCAGAGGAGGCGGGGGAGAGAGCGGGGGAGAGAGCAGAGGAGGCGGGGGAGAGAGCAGGGAAGGCGGGGAGAGACCAGAGGAAGCGGGGGATAGTGTTGGGACAAACAGGCAGTGTCCAGTATGCATGGATGGCTTTGGGACATTGCATGTGACAGGGATGTGGCATGCTGTCATTTCCACTTACTCTGTTGTCACCCTCTCAATGTCCTCACATGCCTCTCTTCTATCTGGTGGTCGTGTTGTTAAGTGATCACCAACAGTCCCACACCATCATCACTAACGTTTTGTCTTAGTATTGAATCAGCGGGAAAGTCCACTCTAGTCTAGTGTGTGTTTCCGTTGCACTAACCTTGAAACAAGCACTGAATGAATCAAAAATGGTGTTTTAGAAAAGCATAGAGGTTAACAACTATCTGGCTGGTTCTAGTGGCTGGCTATCTACAGTATAGCATAGTGCAGGGATCCCCAATTACATTCAGCCATGGGCCAATTTTTCCTTGAGCTGGTGGTCGCTGGGCCAGAACACAGTTATAAATCATTTGTACACTGCAAATTGACCACAAGATTCCCAAACAGATATAGTATCTGACAAAACCTTGATTCCGTTGGGATACGATCACATATGCCTCTCTATTTCTGCGTGGGAATACTTGGGACCATATGTCCTAAACTAAAATCACTTTGAGCTTCTGGTGATTTTACGGTCTTTTATGTCTGACAGCGGGCCGCCTATTGGGGAACCCTGGAGTGGTATCTGTTCTTGCTGTTTCCAAGTGTTACATGAGATTCCACAGTTTCAGCCCATTTGGCAGAGTTCCAGAACCATCATCTCTATTCCTGGTGCTTCACATTCCCAATGCCAATCCCATGGGTGTATCCCAAAATGGCACCCTATTCCCTACACAGTGCACTACTTTTGACCAGAAACCTAATGGGCCCCGGACAAAAGTAGTGTGCTGTGTAGGGAATAGGATGCCATTCCAGATGCAGACCATGCCTGTGGTTTGTCTGACTTCATAGTCATGGAGATTTAAGAATAAACACAAAAAAACAACATGCCTCCAAACCCTTCTTATTCCTGTATGATGAAGAATGAGCTGTAGCAAATTATCCCCACGAGCTATATTGTGTTGCTGTCTGACTGTGCTGTGGCGGACATTGCAACAGCAGGGCTATAAACACTAGATATTCAAGGGGAAAATAACTTGCGAAGGCAGCGAGAGGATTGCCTTGCGATCTTATGATCAGCCCAAAGCAATGGCCCCGATGTTCCCGCTGAGCTCATGTCGTACCAAATGTGAATGGGCTTCAGTTTCTCAACAAACTGCCGAGGCGATAAGTGGCACCCCCCTGTGTGTGCCAACCGCCAAGACAAGGTGGCACAGGATGGCACAGGAGACAATGGCAGGTAAATGTTCGAGGGCTCTTTCCTGGCCAAAACGGACATGATGCCTCTAAACAAAGCCAATTGTTCAGGTGTGTGTGTGCTTGCGTGCATGTTTCTGTTTGGACAGACAGCCCAGCAAGTCTCCCCTCCTTTGCTAGTCCTCATCAGGTGGAAATGGCCTCCATTTGGACATTCCTCCCTCTGTATTCTTCTAACTATCTGATATTCTGCCTCATTGGGTTCCTGTATGGTTTTGGTGCTGCCTCATTGGGTTCCTGCATGGTTTGCTGCTGCCTCATTGGCTCTTGAAGAGCTGATATCAGGGTGGGGGCCATTGGCAGATTACCCCAAGTCTGTTCTAGTCATTGCTGAATCAACGGGAAGTTGACCTCTCTTCTCTTTTTAAATTGTTAATATCTTTCTTACTTTACCTTCAGACAAGCTTATTAGTCGGTGTAGAAAAGCCCAGTGTAGTGATGTTGCAGGGGGCTGGTTCAGGGGGCTGGTAAGGGGGCTGGTGCTGGGGGCTGTGGCAGGGGGCTGGTAGAGGGGGCTGGTGCAGGGGGCTGGTGGAGGGGGCTAGTAGAGGGGGCTAGTAGAGGGGGCTGGTAGAGGGGTCTGGTGAAGGGGGCTGGTGCAGGGGGCTGGTGGAGGGGGCTAGTAGAGGGGGCTACACACACACACACACACACACACACACACACACACACACAGAGAAGCCTCTTTTATATGTCTTATCGTAATGTCTGCACAACACACACACCAAACATCAAGCAGCTCCTTTAAAAATGTCTCCCTCCCAAAGATTTGCTCCTTGCTCTCTGTCTATTTTTCTAGAGCTGGATGTGTCGGCACAGGCAAATACAGGCAGGGGATGTGCGTATGCTGAACGTACGACTGCAATGTGAGGACACAGTGTATGTGTGTGTATATGTGTGTGTGTGGTTTTCCTCGGTAAGAGATATTTGTCTGGGGACACTGTAACACAGTGAAGGGGATCAGCTTCACTGCTTGCTGTTCAGAGTACTGCAGCAATGGGACAGACACATTGCAGGCTTTCTGTGGCAGAGAGAGCCTCCCAATGTTGCGATAAGGCTACAGTTCCCCCAGGGCTCGCTCTCTGTGTGTGTGTCTGTGTGTGCGTGCGTATCTCTGCTTGCATGTGTTTTGACCATGTTGGTTGTCATTTGAATAAGATGTTCGGTAATTGCGTTCTGAAGGGTTGCCACAACTGTCATAACAAACTGAAAATCCAAACACCAGTCCAGCATTTAAGCTTCATCTGCTTTGTCAGACTTTTCGGAGACGACAAATCAGTTCTCCTTTTCAGAACGAAAACTCTTGAGAGTACTTTTGAGGGCATTCCTGAAATATTCCCACAACAGTTCGTTCTCTACCAGAGAAACCAGTGGAACATCATGGTGAACCACAGGAGAATGTACACCATAAAACATATTGTTTTGTTGTCACTCACTTCCAACACTTGTCAGTCACCCACCCCCTCAATTCCCCCCAAAGAAACACCGCCAGCCAACTTCTGAAAGTATGTTCACTGTCTTTCACATGAAAACCCCCATGAGTTGTGAAAAGGAAATGGGCGACCGGCTGAATTAGAAGCTCCCGTTAAAAATAGACACTGTGTTCTGCTGCTGTCCTCTAACCAGCTGGATGCGATGACCTCCCTCAACCTCCTGTTCCTGTCTCCAGCTAAGGGCCAGGTGCACGAGGGGACTTCACCCTGGGCTGGGAAATTACCGCTTACAGAGCGGGGCCATGCCCCTGTTGGAATACTTTACAAATCCATCCTTTGTTGTTACCTTCCTTGTTTCCTTCTTGGTTTCCTTTCTTCTTTCCTTGAGGTAAGCACAGGTCTATAATGGATTGGATAGGTATAGCCTAAGCAATGTTACCATCCTATATTGCTTTCACCAATCCAACCAATTAGATTTGTGATGACTTCAAGGAAGGTTGGAAGGAAGGATGCTTTTTTTTCTTCTTCTCCCTCCCTGCGGGTCTCTGTGGGGGGTTTGAGGAGCGGGAAACGTTTGTGTTTCGTCGCTGGCTCGGTGGAAGAAGTGCAAATGTCAGACGCTGGTGTTTTGTTATGTGAGCCCATTGTTTTCTCCGGCCAGCGCATGTGGAGGAGTTTGCAGCTGAGCCCTTTGGGTATTGCGCAAGTCGATAGCAGCTGAGTGTGATATTACAGACCAGGTCAATGCAATAACAACTCTGTTTGTGTCGGCCGATGCACAGACAAAGCGACCTTTCTGAGCCTGAAGCAGAGTACACTCATGGTGGTTTGATGAGGTGTAAGTCAGGTGATGCCCATCCCCACAGGAAAGGGCCCGGAGAAAACGAGTGAAGCGAGAGGGGGGAAAGGAAGGATGGCATTGGAGAGGAGCTGTTAGCTTGCATCCTTCTTGCAATCAAGGCAGCCCCCCCCCCCCCCCCTGTACAGAGGGCACTAGCTCCAGGGAAAGTCTCTGTAGAGGCGTGCTTTTCAAGAGGTATCTGAGTGTGTTTCCCTCTTAAATCAGAAGGCCTAGATTACCTTGCCTTTGTGTGTGTGTGTGTGTGTGTGTGTGATGGGAGCCAGGAGGGAAGCTTCCTCTCTGGAAGTAAAATATCATGTTACAACACATCTTGTAAGCCTTAGTCTGGTAAAGCCGACCGTAGGGAACAGTGACTAGGGTCTGGTTTCAACGATGGACTCTGTTGGCATAGAGGAACTACGTCACTGCCTAGGTCACTGCTTTATCTGCTTGAATAAAATACTACAGAGTAGCTAGCAAGATGGAGATCCCAGAGGTTCTTTTTAATGAGTGCATTTCACAAGTGGCTAAGTTTGCATCAACTACCTTCACTAAAACCACTGCAGAGGCTTTGACTGCAAAGTTTGATTTCGAATCGCGACGTTCTGGCATGTCTGTCTTGTGATTTGTTGGGAGAGTTGTTTGTTTGAAGAGGACCCAACTCGGAACAATTTTTCCCCCCGTATCGAAGTTGCCAAAAGAGTCTGCAATTGAAACCAGACCCTAGTCACAGGTTTCTGCCTGGCCTCTGTTCCAGGGAAGGCACTTTGAGGCTGTCATCGGTGCCTCACTGTTTAAGGGAGAGAGGAGCCCACTACTTCATAAACACCAGTGAAGGAGGACCCAACTTATTTTCTCTCAATTCAAGGAGAGGTTTGTGAGCTTTGAGTGTGTGTGTTGTGGTGTGCGTGTGTGTGTGTGTGTGTGTTGTGTAAGAGAGAGTCATTTAGCTCGCATTGGAATTAAAAGAAAAGATTTGTTGACGTGGCTGACTTTCCACAGATGTGTCGCCAAATTACACAGAAACAGTTTGTTTGTTGTACTTTTCACATGCACCCCTACGTGTTTACCGTTGCCTGTGTGTTGTGTCACTTTCCAGTGTAAGCAACCTGGTCTTACAGTTCACTCAGAGTGTTGGCCTTGTTTTTGGGGCCACAGGAGCACAGAGGGCTACACAGATTTTGTATTATAAATGGCGTTGAAAATGATACTTTAGCTTTTTTAGTCCTTTAGACTTCTATTTGAATTATTAGACTATTCCTTATTCCCATAGAATAACATTGTAATCGCTCTCTCTCTCCCTCTCTCATATCTGTCTCTTCCAGGCCTATGGCTCAGCTCTCTTCTCTCTTCAGGCAGAGACTCATCCATGTTGCACACTAAAGCAGAAAGGACTAAAGTCCACATCTCCCTCCCCTCTGTGTCATTAGCTGCACCCTGTTGCTGCTATCGCTGACATTATTACCATAGACGAGAGAAAGAGGGAGAGAGGGAGAGAGATGGGGAGGAAGTGAGACAAAGCAATGAGACAGAGAAAAAGGGAGAGAGAGAAAATTGACGTTTCCCTCTGTGTTGTCAAGGACAGGTTACTGTGTGAGAGGAAAGATGGAGACAGACTGAGTCATACAATACATTGGATTCTGCCTCTCTGTGTGCTCGTACAGTTCAGCTGTCATGCCACACTGCACATGCTTTCTGACCGGTCAGTTCTCACACAGGTGCCAACGTGTATGTATGAGTGTGTGTGAACAATACCCAGGCCCTGTTTGACATCTCTACTAGGTGCCAAAGGAGACTGCTTTCTTTTTGTCTTCATCTTCTCCTCCCATTCCCTGTAAATGCCAGAAAGAGAAACGAAGAGAGAGAGAATGAGTGTAAAGTTGTCCAGTTTTAACCTGCGGCCCCATCCCCAGCTTTTATTCCTGTCTGATTGGTCAGAAACAGGATGTGTGTAAATCTGGCACATCTCTGAACAGCGCAGGTCAAAGAGGAAGACACTAGAGAGGGCCAGGGTCGCCGGTCCCCATAACTCTCTCTCACTTCCTGCTTGTCCTCTTACCATGTCTCTCTCTTTGGGTCTTTAGCTCTGTGCTGCCCCAGATATATTTACAGGGACATACCTTGCCAGCCCTCTACAGTTTTTATATTGAACCTTTATTTTAGAGGTCTGAGGTATGATATTTCAACACCGATACCGATTATTGGAGGACCCAAAAAAAGCCCATACCGATTAATCGGCCATTTTTGTCAAATGTATTTGTAATAATGACAATTACAACAATACTGAATGAACACTTATTTTAACTTAATATAATACATCAATAAAACCAATTTATCCTCAAATAAATCATTAAACATGTTCAATTTGGTTTAAATAATGCAAAAACAAAGTGTTGGAGAAGAAAGTAAAATTGTGCCATGTAAGAAAGCTAACGTTTCAGTTCCTTGAACATGAGAACATATGACAGCTGGTGGTTTCCTTAACATGTGTTTTCAATATTCCCAGTTAAGAAGTTTTAGGTTGCAAAACCGGAAGGTTGCAAAAACGAATCCCCGAGCTGACAAGGTAAAAATCTGCCGTTCTGCCCCTGAACAAGGCAGTTAACCCACCGTTCCTAGGCCGTCATTGAAAATAAGAATGTGTTCTTAACTGACTTGCCTAGTTAAATCCAAAAATACAGATTACCGATTGTTATGAAAACCTGAAATCGCCCCTAATTAATCGGTCGACCTCTACTTTATTTAACTAGGCAAGTCAGTTAACAACAAATTCGTATTTACAATGACAGCTTACACCAGCCAAACCCGGACGATGCTGGGCCAATTTTTCACCTCCCTATGGGACTCCCAATCACGGCCAGATGTGATACAGCCTGGATTTGAACCAGGGACTGTAGTGTTGCCTCTTGCAGTGCCTTAGACCGCTGTGCCACTTGGGAGCCCAGGGGAGGGGTGCAGCGACAGTTCTGCAACTACAATGGACAAGGCTAAACTTCTGTACTCTGATATTTTCAATGGGTCTGCCATCTGTACTGTACGTTGTTACCGTAGTAACTCATATTCAAAAAATAATTCATCCATGCAGCTCAAGCATCTTTCCCAAGGACACACACAGATGCTTTCACATCAGAATGGAAGCTGTATTGCTATTGAATACGCCTATTCTCTGAGAAACCGGGTCTGTGAGGGAATCAGGTTATAGGGCCTCTATGGGGAAATACAGTATGCAGTGCCGTGGGGACAATACTAGCTTCTTAAAGCTACACTGTCTTCTGTCTCAATCTCCAATTCTACAGTGTGTGACACAGTTCCATTAAGGAGGAACAAGGAAATGGATAACGCCAGTCCACCCGAGTGTTTCCGGAGCGATTTTCACCTCTGTCAACATTTGTTGGGAATTAGCCCTTTAACTTACTGGCCACTTAGAAGGCCGTTGTGGCCAGACGAGGTTATATTTGTTAATTATAATCACAATTAAGCTCTTAATCAAACAGAGGTAATGTTACTCTACTCATTAGGGACCGTGGCACAGATTCCCCTTTCTTCCATTGAGTTTGCATGATTGGCTCTGGAAAGGCAATTTCCAATTCTCTGCCTGCTGTGTCTGTCGAAAAAGAAAACAAACAAGAAATAAACACCCTCGATAAGTGACTAACAATTGTTTATGCTTGTGTGTGTGTGTGTGTTCGAGCCAGATTGCGGATCGTTAATTACACTCTTAAGTGTATGTGACAAGGGACTGAGCCTCGGTTCTCTAACTTCAATGGAAGGGAAGACTAACATTTTATTAGCTGGGGTTATTCACAGTGAGGTTTGCATCTTTCCAGGTTTGTGCTCCCGAGTGGCGCAGCGGTCTAAGGCATTCCGTCTCAGTGCTAGAGGCGTCACTACAGACACCCTGGTTCAAATCCAGGCTGTATCACAACTGGTCGTGATTGGAAGTCCCATGGCACAGCGCACAGTTGGCCCAGATTCATCCGGGTTTGGCTGGTGTAGGCCGTCCTTGTAAATAAGAATTTGTTTTTAACCGACTTGCCTCGTTAAATAAAGGTTAAAAATGATACTCCTACAACTACAACCCCCCTCGGCAATGGCGGTTTCCTCTGGCTTGTTTATCTTGACTGGAGAAGAAGAAGGTTCTGCCGTGAACAAACTGGGTGAGAAATGCAGCAGTGAATCACTTCTAATGAAAAAACAGTCTTTTCATGCCTTGGAGGCTCAGTGGAGTCAGCTGAGCAGAGCAGTGGGGGTGATGTCTGGGAGTAACGGAGAACGACTACAGGGGCGGAGTAGGGCTCTGTGTATAGCTTGTATGTTCAGTGCTGGAGTCTGGTTAACGGTTTTCGGAAAGAACCCCAAACCACAAGGCTTCAAGTGTTCATGCAGTTTCGGCAGAAGAGGCAAAGTACGTGGTTGGAAGACAGCTTGTTGTGGAGTGATGAGGAGATTATGAAACTGATCAGAATTGTAGGGAAATTATTAAGCTATAGTGGCCCGTTTAGCAAAGGACAACTCTCGACAAAACAATTCCCCACCCTCTGTCGTACCTCTCCAATCCGGGTTGCTCAATCCCCTTCCGTACTTCAGCATGACACATCACGATGCAAATGATTATGCAAGGTTTCATGGTGACTGTTGTGTCCTTGTGGTTTCATCACCTGTTGCCTGTTTCTGCTGCTGTGTTAAAGGAAGAAGCCTTGCTGAAAGGCCTTTGCATTGCAGTGTATGTCACTGACAAGACTGTACTAGAGAAATGTGACATTTGAAATGAAATACGTTTTCTAATATGGGTGATTGTTGATAGGACAATTGATGTCTACAAACATCCAACTATTAGCAGTCGTTTAAAGGATAATTCATGCAGATTAATGTCATAAACAATTTGTACTGTTTATAATTTTTTGCATCAATTCAGGAAATTTATCGCGGTATGGATTTTTGTCCATATAGCCCAGCTCTAGTACATACTGTATGGGACTGTTGTTTGATCACATGTTCTAGGGTGAAACTCCTGGAGGTGAAGGAACAGTCTTGAAGGGTATGTATGTACATATTGTGGTTGTGTGTGTAACAGGTACAGCTCATGCCCCTACCCCTTTCTCTCTTGAAAAACCGCATCCCAACTTTTGAGCTCTCATATTCAGAACAAGACGGCAGGGTAGCCTAGTGGTTAGAGCGTTGGACTAGTAACCGGAAGGTTGCAAGTTCAAATCCCCGAGCTGACAAGGTACAAATCTGTCGTTCTGCCCCTGAACAGGCAGTTAACCCACTGTTCCTAGGCCGTCATTGAAAATAAAGAATTTGTTCTTAACTGACTTGCCTAGTTAAATAAAGATAAAATAAAAAGACATTGAGTGTGCAAATGGTCTAGTTAGAGTTGCTTCTCTCCCCATCATGGAAAACTGCATCTATCTTCTGGAGCTCTTTTGGCCCGCCGTTTGAGTGGAACTCTGCAGACCTACAGCAAAGCTCTCCCTGGGTGAACAGGCAGACATATTGAGTGTACCAATATGCAGGAAGTACAGTAGGTAGTCGTCATAACTGGTTCTGCAGGATGGCTCATCCATAGAAATAGAATGACTAGAATCGGAATCCCCGTTTGAGTTAAACGTATGTTGTGGGTGAACAGGCAGACATATTGAGTGTACCAATATGAGTGTGGGCCCCGGGCCCACACAGCTGATTCACTGCTAGTCTAATGATGACGGTGCAGATTTAACTTTCAATGATCTATAACGGACTTCACAGTCAAAAGCTTTTCTCCATCTGTAACTACAACCCGGATCCACGTTCACCACCTGTCATTTGTACTGCCAATTGACTGAGCATTGATACGGTGTCAAGTCAGTATGGATCTCGGTATGCATACTATTATGGCAGACATTGTTTTCCAAATAGTTGATCGTGACACGTTGGTGGTTCGATGGTTTGCCAGGTTTGTCTTGTGTCACGTCTAAAGACTGGGTTGTGGCAGTAGACATAGCTTGGTTTATTTTGTTAGAGCTCAGGAACATCTGAAAGGCTTCAAGTGGGTCGCTGTGCCAAAAAGTTTCGCAAACTGCTGGTCTGAGATTTTAGGCTTGATGCCAAGCCATAGTTTACAAGCCTGCAGAGCCTCTGCCGGCTCAGAGAATATGCTAAGTAGGAAAACCAGTCGCCTGTGGACTGTCTTACATTCAAGTCTTATATGGTCCTTGGGCCCATCTAGCTTTGGCAGATGGAACAATTTGAAGTGTAGGCTACAGGCAAGTGAGAAGCACAATTGTACTGTAATACTATAGAGTCTGCTTGTTTTTGGCAGAAAATAAAGAGAAAAAGAGAGGGGGGGTGGAGTGATACTGTGGCAGGAACTTTGACCTTGTTTTCCCCCCAGTTAAACGAGATGGATGGTCCCAATTAATTCGGTGGTGACCATTAGCCAACGAGCCGAGCACAGCACAATCAAGCTTAAAGTGCCAGGGAGAGAGGGAGTAGAGAGAGAGAGAAAGAGGTGAGAGAGAATGATAAAGAGAGGGAGAGAGAGTAGAGAGCTGGCACTTGAGAGAGGGGGAAAGAGGAAGAGAAGAACAGGGAGTGAGTAAAGAGAGAGACGAGGGAGAGAATTTTCACTTGCACACTCTCCCTCTCTCTCCGGATTGAGTCAGGGAGTCTTGGAGGCTGGGAATATACCAGAAGGCATTGGCTTCAATCACAGTGATTCTGTCTGTCTCAGTTGGGGTCAGAAGTGGCCCGGTCTGGAGCCGTTAAAGGCTGTTTCCCCTGGGGGAGTCTGAGGAATGCTTCCTTCACAGGGGGTCGGCTGAGGCTCTGCTGGCTGTTGAAGCAATGCGATTGCAGGTACTAGATCCAAAGCATTGCTATTTTCTCCAATGTCACGCCAGGTCACTTAGTGGTGATTCTGACATCCACACTGCCCTCGACCTTTCTGACTGTAAATGGTTGAGGTAGATTGCTGTGTGTGTGTGTGTGTGTGTGTGTGTGTGTGTGTGTGTGTGTGTGTGTGTGTGTGTGTGTGTGTGTGTGTGTGTGTGTGTGTGTGTGTGTGTGTGTGGGTGTATAGGAAAGTCTGGCATGACTGAGCTAGACTTATGGACAATATTGAAACAGCTGCTTTCCAGATACATAAAGAGCATTGCACGTGTGTGCAGTACATCTTCATAGCCTTAATACTCTCTGATACAGTTGAAATGGCATGCTGCTCTCACATAAGACACAAGCTGTAATTTATTTCATTCCTATTCCATTAGACCCCAGAATCTCACTGTCAGACTCTCCCTCTTGCAGATGTAATTAAATCAGACGAGGAGATCTTTTCAAAGGAACGGAAGACAGCGAAAAGGACAAAGGAGAATGATGCTAAAATAATCCGTGTTAGATTAGAATCAGAGTTCGATGAGGAAATGGACATTCTGGTCACTCTGAACATATGAAGGTGTTAGAAAGGAACAGTATCGTGACAAGTGGAGATTGATTGTGTGTGGCAGGAACGTTCTTTGTGTCAGTAGAATGGGAACTACAGCGTGTATTTCTTCTAAACCTATGGCCTCTCCATATCCCAACTAACGCACCCTTCCAACATACTGTCAGCCCTAAGTTTCTCGCTCCGAAGAGACTGTGTGTGTGTGTGTGTGTGTGTGTGTGTGTGTGTGTGTGTGTGTGTGTGTGTGTGTGTGTGTGTGTGTGTGTGTGTGTGTGTGAGGCCAGTTCCCAATGGGTACACACAGAGCTGCCCGCTGCCTATAACTTTCCCTCCACTTTTTTGATTTGCTATTGGTGTTTCTGTTTCTGTGCTCTACTCTGTGTTCCCAACGGGGTCTCAGGGCAGTTCATAGGATGCTGTAGGTAAATCTGTGGCACTCCATTTAGTATGATATGCTACGTTACGTTAGGTTACATTCTGAAATGGGATAGTGGTCGAACATTAGAATAAATATTAGGCTGACATAACTTATCATGCTTCTTGGAGAAATTATAGTATTGCACGTCTTTATCTGAGACCAGGTTGCTTGTTGCACCGTACAAATAAATTAGAATTATGGGGAGAACTTACGTTGGCAGTTAGGGGAACTAACAACAAAAGTTAGGAGAACTAAAACGATGAGGTTCGTTGAATTTACTTAGCAGGTTAGGTGAATTGGGTTAAGTTTAGAACAAGGTTTAGCTAAAATGCTACAGTTGTTCCCGACGGGACTCGAACATACAACCTTTGGATTGCTAGACTGTCTTGGATTACACCCACCAATCCTCTCTGACCAACCTCTGTACTATAGTTCCTGTCTCAAGGAACTATAACATAATTAGGTATCATACGTCTTGGAGGTGCTCAGAAATACGTCAAGTATATTGCGTATGGCTCTGAGGCCAGGGTGGTGTTCTAAACTAAACTGAGAGTATTATTTAAAAGTTCCAAAGACACACCAGAGACTGAGCCAGACCAGAGTAAGATCAATGGTAATTTTAATGAGGTTTATCTCCCTCTTTCTCTTCTTCCCTCCTCTCTCAGTGTGTGGGCTCCTGTTTTTGCTTGAGTCTCTGTGTGGGAGCATTTGTCTATTAGCATCTGAAATATTTGAGTAAAAAAAGTATGGATTGGTACAGAAAGTTGGCGATGGGGGGGATTTGTTGTGGAAGGGTGATACTGAGAGAAAATATGAGTCCATTTCATTTGAAAGCTTTCTATTTTCTTTGCTGTCGAGATTAGTACTATTTATTGTCCCGGCTAGCGGCGTATTGCATGGCTAGGTTTCAATAATTATGGTTAACAGTGTTATCATGTCACATTCTTGGCCGCAGCCGTGCATTTACTGTAATGCATTGTCTCGTTGCGCTGGTCCATTTCCAAAAAGAGTTCCGTCTTAAAAAGGGAGCCTGGGATGGGGAAACATATTTGCGCAACGCTTTGGTATTTACAGAGGCCTGCAGGTGGGGGGGGGGGGGGGGGGGGGGGGGGGGGGGGGTTGTGTGTGGTGCTGCATTATTTTGCAACTCTGTCTCTCTAATAACCTGAGCACCGTTGGGTTTCCGAGTAAACGTCTAAACCTGAAATAGCACGGCCATCACACACTGCAGGGGTTATTTTTTGGAGGGAAAAATGGAAACACTAACGGACCATAAAACCCTCAACCAAGACAAACAAATTGCCATCGTTAAGCCTTGGGTGCCACGAAGATGACAAGATTATCAGTGTAGTTGTTGCCATGGTGAAGGATGGCTCTGTCATGTCTGTGTGAAATGGTGTCTTTTAAGGAGTGTCATTATCCCCTAGGTTATCTCATCAGCTTGCTCAATCCCATCAGCCTCTCTGCTTCTACCTGACAGAATGTGCACCGTTTGTAATTGGCCAATTTTACAGAGCTGTCCAACTAAGTGACCCTCTTCTCAGAAACTTCTGTAGGGGAATAACTTGCAGCAACTTTGAAAAACATCATCCAACAATGTTTTGGTAGCTTGTACTTGGCTATAGCATCTATTTCCATAGAATAAGAGGATGTACAGTGGGGCAAAAAAGTATTTAGTCAGCCACCAATTGTGCAAGTTCTTCCACTTAAAAAGATGAGAGAGGCCTGTCATTTTCATCATAGGTACACTTCAACTATGACAGACAAAATGATGGAAAAAAATCCAGAAAATCACATTGTAGGATTTTTAATGAATTTATTAGCAAATTATGGTGGAAAATAAGTATTTGGTCACCTACAAACAAGCAGGATTTCTGGCTCTCACAGACCTGTAACTTCTTCTTTAAGAGGTTCCTCTGTCCTCCACTCGTTACCTGTATTAATGGCACCTGTTTGAACTTGTTATCAGTATAAAAGACACCTGTCCACAACCTCAAACAGTCACACTCCAAACTCCACTATGGCCAAGACCGAAGAGCTGTCAAAGGACACCAGAAACAAAATTGTAGACCTGCACCAGTCTGGGAAGACTGAATCGGCAATAGGTAAGCAGCTTGGTTTGAAGAAATCAACTGTGGGAGCAAGTATTAGGAAATGGAAGACATACAAGACCACTGATAATCTCCCTCGATCTGGGGCTCCACGCAAGATCTCACCCCGTGGGGTCAAAACGATCACAAGAAGGGGAGCAAAAATCCCAGAACCACACGGGGGGACCTAGTGAATGACCTGCAGAGAGCTGGGACCAAAGTAACAAAGCCTACCATCAGTAACACACTACGTCGCCAGGGACTCAAATCCTGCAGTGCCAGACGTGTCCCCCTGCTTAAGTCAGTACATGTCCAGGCCCGTCTGAAGTTTGCTAGAGAGCATTTGGATGATCCAGAAGAAGATTGGGAGAATGTCATATGAATGTCAGATGAAACCAAAATATAACTTTTTGGTAAAAACTCAACTCGTCGTGTTTGGAGGACAAAGAATGCTGAGTTGCATCCAAAGAACACCATACCTACTGTGAAGCATGGGGGTGGAAACATCATGCTTTGGGGCTGTTTTTCTGCAAAGGGACCAGGATGACTGATCCGTGTAAAGGAAAGAATGAATGGGGCCATGTATCGTGAGATTTTGAGTGAAAACCTCCTTCCATCAGCATTGGCATTGAAGATGAAACGTGCCTGGGTCTTTCAGCATGACAATGATCCCAAACACACCGCCCGGGCAATGAAGGAGTGGCTTCGTAAGAAGCATTTCAAGGTCCTGGAGTGGCCTAGCCAGTCTCCAGATCTCAACCCCATAGAAAATCTTTAGAGGGAGTTGAAAGTCTGTGTTGCCCAGCAACAGCCCTAAAATATCACTGCTCTAGAGGAGATCTGCATGGAGGAATGGGCCAAAATACCAGCAACAGTGTGTGAAAACCTTGTGAAGACTTACAGAAAACGTTTGACCTCTGTCATTGCCAACAAAGGGTATATAACAAAGTATTGAGAAACTTTTGTTATTGACCAAATACTTATTTTCCACCATAATTTGCAAATAAATTCATTAAAAATCCTACAATGTGATTTTCTGGATATTTTTTCTCATTTTGTCTGTCATAGTTGAAGTGTACCTATGATGAAAATTACAGGCCTCTCTCATCTTTTTAAGTGGGAGAACTTGCACAATTGGTGGCTGACTAAATACTTTTTTGCCACACTGTATACGGAGAATGCACACTTCAGACGGTGCTTGCATGTGTGTGTGTGTGTCCGTGCGTGCGTGCGTCAAATGTCTACACAGTATGTTCACCCAGAATGTACAGTACTGTGTGTACAGTCAGACGGGGTCTCATTCTCTCTGGAGGTTAAGAGATTCATCTTCCCTTCCCTGTGCCAGCGGCTCCTCTGACTTCATTCGCTCTGTGAACTCATGAATAATACATAGTGAGTGTGAGTAAAGCGGAGAGAGGTCTGGCTTTAGGCCATGTCTTCCTCACTTCCTCCATCCCTCCATCCTTGTGCATCTCTCCCATCCTTGTACATCTCTCCCTTTGTCCCTTTACTGCTAAATAGTCATTTCCCCTCCCTCCTAGGCTCCCTCCCTCTGCTGGGAAGTGGTGGAAAATGTACCCAACTATCATACTTGAGTAAAAGTAAATATACCTTAATTAATAGAAAATGACTCTAGTAAAAGTCACCCAGTAAAATAATACTTGAGTAAAAGTATACAAGTATTTTGGTTTAAAACCTAAGCATTAAAAGTGCAAATACTTTCAAATTCCTTTTATTAAGCAAACCAGATGGCACCATTTTTTAATATACCTTTTTATTTACGGAAAGCCACGGGCACACTCCGTCATTTCAGACATCATTTACAAACGAAGCAGGTGTGTTTAGTGAGTCCGCCAGATCAGAGGCAGTAGGGAGGAACAGGGATGTTCTCTTGATAAGTGCGTGAATTGGACTGTTTTCCTGTCCTGCTAAGCACTCCAAATGTAACGAGTACTTTTGGGTGTCCGGGAAGACGTATGGAGTAAAAAGTACAACATTCTCATGTAGTGAAGTAAAAGTAGTCAAAAATATAAATAGTAAAATAAAGTATGGATACCCCAAAAAACGACTTAAAGTCGTACTTTAAAGTATTTTTACATAAGTACTTCACACCAGTGCCGCTGGGACAGCTTGCTGTTCAGACTACCTGAGTGTAGTGGATGTACCAGCTTCCCAAGAGCACTGACGGGACACTACTTTGCCTTTGAAGGAATGAGAGAGGGACGAGATTCTCTCTTCTTGCACTTCTGCCTTCTCACAGCACTACCTGATGAAACGCACGCACACACCTAGAGGGACTCAATATAATCGTTGTGATAATCAATGCAGTGCACTCTCTCTCATAACCTCGTCTTTCTACCAAGTCCTGATGATGATGATGATGATGATGATGATGATGATGACACGGCGATGATTATTCTCATGGCATAATGATGGCGGTAGCAGGCTGATGTTTCCCATGTAGAGGAGATGACGGGATAGCCTAGCTTAGTGTACGCCTCAGGGCCTAACCTCTTTGTATTTAGCATCGACTGTTTGTTTCACTCACTTTTTGTCTCTGGAAGGTCTTGTAAAGTTCAATGCGTGCATGTTCAGTGCATTTGAGGCCCTGATATTTTTTTAAGGGGCTTTGCGCTTGAGGGATGTGACCTGTCTTGACACAATAGTAGTCTGTGGACTTGATGAATGGTTATTGAAACAGTAGCGGTTGTTCCCTACGGAGATGGTTTGAATTGGAGAGAACGTCTTCATCAGTAGAGAGGCAGGAGGGTCCAGTCGGAGGACCGGCTGTCGTAGAGCCCTGTTACTTTGGAAGGGGTCGAGCACGTCCTGTAAGGGTCGTGCACCAGCGCCCAGCAGCCAATGGCACGGCGGTAACTCCGAAGGGTTCGGACAAGAGTACATCGGACGCATATTTCTCTTGGCTATGCCAACGTGTGCTGTCTCTAAGTTCCAGCTGATACCATTACATCTATGAACATGGCTGTGTTACGATGAAACCGTTCCCCCGTTTCCCACCGTTAATGAGTTCCCGGTGTCCCTAGAGTGTCTTAAACCCTCGCTGTGTCAGTCTGTCCCCTGACTTTCAACCCCCTCTCTCCCTCTCCCCTTCTCTCTCACACTTCCCTCCCTCACACCCTTCCCCTGACTCCCCCTCCGGGTTAGAGGATGCAGCAGAATCAGCCCTTTTTAGTCCACTTAACATTTGAACACGGTCCTTAATGCGCCATCCCCTCAGGGTACCTGCAGTCTACTGACTGCGTTAGCATAAACGGGGGGGGGGTTCTTCTAGAGTAAACGCTTTAAACAGCCAAAACAGGCAGCCTTTTGAATCGTCCTTAATGTGGTGAGGGGTGCTCAACTCTCATGTGGTTACAGGGTGATTTATTGTGCACCACACTCAGTTTATATACATATGCTGCCTGGTGCATACATATACAAGTACTCATAGGCAAGCAAGCACACACATGCACATTTTATATAGGCCTACTACACACACACACACACACACACACACACACAAACACACACTCTCCCCCCCACTCCAAACACCTCATCCCAAAGCTTTTGGAAAACATTAAGCAGTGCATGGCTCCTGATTAAGGGGAAGCGGTTTTCCCAGTCTTTCTCTCCCTTCGCCTCACCTCCAGGCACTGCTGTGGAATATGTGTAATTAGTAGTGTGGCGAGAGCGGATTTACATCCCGCTGTGTCCTCTCTCAGATCTCATCTCCTACTGTAATTTTCAATAGGTGTCGCTAGCTAATTTCCATAAGCTATAGAGACATCAATGAGCTTGGCTAGGCTATGAAGACTCAAACTAGCCCTGTGTGACAGATAAGAGTCTTAGCTACTCTTCAGCAAATTGCTGAAAGGAGGGTTTTTCAAAAGACCTAAAAAGAGCCAAACCTTGTTTTTCAGGGTCGTCTGTTTTGATGAGGTGTCACTCTCTATTTCCTGTGCTTCAAACAGGAAACAGGAAGCTGGCTCAGCTGTGTTTCTATAGAGCAGAGAGGTTATCATTATCAGGACTCAGCCCTGTGGCCTGTGGTTTCTAACTGTCATCCATCTGCAGGCCCCGGCTCAGGCGCATCAGGGTGAAAGTTCATATGGCGCCCAGCCACGCAAACATATAAGCGGAGCCACAGGAACCAGAGCCACAACATCCTGGCAATTTTTATATTTTATTTTTATTTTTATATTTTTATATATTTTTATATATATTTTTTTATTATTATTATTTTTTTTCACCTTTATTTAACCAGGTAGGCTAGTTGAGAACAAGTTCTCATTTGCAACTGCGACCTGGCCAAGATAAAGCATAGCAGTGTGAGCATACAACAAAGAGTTACACATGGAGTAAACAATTAACAAGTCAATAACACAGTAGAAAACAAAGGGGGGGTCTATATACAATGTGTGCAAAAGGCATGAGGAGGTAGGCAAATAATTACAATTTTGCAGATTAACACTGGAGTGATAAAAGATCAGATGGTCATGTACAGGTAGAGATATTGGTGTGCAGAAGAGCAGAAAAGTAAATAAATAAAAACAGTATGGGGATGAGGTAGGTGAAAAGGGTGGGCTATTTACCAATAGACTATGTACAGCTGCAGCGATCGGTTAGCTGCTCAGATAGCTGATGTTTGAAGTTGGTGAGGGAGATAAAAGTCTCCAACTTCAGCGATTTTTGCAATTCGTTCCAGTCACAGGCAGCAGAGTACTGGAACGAAAGGCGGCCAAATGAGGTGTTGGCTTTAGGGATGATCAGTGAGATACACCTGCTGGAGCGCGTGCTACGGATGGGTGTTGCCATCGTGACCAGTGAGCTGAGATAAGGCGGAGCTTTACCTAGCATAGACTTGTAGATGACCTGGAGCCAGTGGGTCTGGCGACGAATATGTAGCGAGGGCCAGCCGACTAGAGCATACAAGTCGCAGTGGTGGGTGGTATAAGGTGCTTTAGTGACAAAACGGATGGCACTGTGATAGACTGCATCCAGTTTGCTGAGTAGAGTGTTGGAAGCCATTTTGTAGATGACATCGCCGAAGTCGAGGATCGGTAGGATAGTCAGTTTTACTAGGGTAAGCTTGGCGGCTTGAGTGAAGGAGGCTTTGTTGCGGAATAGAAAGCCGACTCTTGATTTGATTTTCGATTGGAGATGTTTGATATGAGTCTGGAAGGAGAGTTTGCAGTCTAGCCAGACACCTAGGTACTTATAGACGTCCACATATTCTAGGTCGGAACCATCCAGGGTGGTGATGCTAGTCGGGCATGCAGGTGCAGGCAGCGACCGGTTGAAAAGCATGCATTTGGTTTTACTAGCGTTTAAGAGCAGTTGGAGGCCACGGAAGGAGTGTTGTATGGCATTGAAGCTTGTTTGGAGGTTAGATAGCACAGTGTCCAAAGACGGGCCGAAAGTATATAGAATGGTGTCGTCTGCGTAGAGGTGGATCAGGGAATCGCCCGCAGCAAGAGCAACATCATTGATATACACAGAGAAAAGAGTCGGCCCGAGAATTGAACCCTGTGGCACCCCCATAGAGACTGCCAGAGGACCGGACAGCATGCCCTCCGATTTGACACACTGAACTCTGTCTGCAAAGTAATTGGTGAACCAGGCAAGGCAGTCATCCGAAAAACCGAGGCTACTGAGTCTGCCGATAAGAATATGGTGATTGACAGAGTCGAAAGCCTTGGCAAGGTCGATGAAGACGGCTGCACAGTACTGTCTTTTATCGATGGCGGTTATGATGTCGTTTAGTACCTTGAGTGTGGCTGAGGTGCACCCATGACCGGCTCGGAAACCAGATTGCACAGCGGAGAAGGTACGGTGGGATTCGAGATGGTCAGTGACCTGTTTGTTGACTTGGCTTTCGAAGACCTTAGATAGGCAGGGCAGGATGGATATAGGTCTGTAACAGTTTGGGTCCAGGGTGTCTCCCCCTTTGAAGAGGGGGATGACTGCGGCAGCTTTCCAATCCTTGGGGATCTCAGACGAGATGAAAGAGAGGTTGAACAGGCTGGTAATAGGGGTTGCGACAATGGTGGCAGATAGTTTCAGAAATAGAGGGTCCAGATTGTCAAGCCCAGCTGATTTGTACGGGTCCAGGTTTTGCAGCTCTTTCAGAACATCTGCTATCTGGATTTGGGTAAAGGAGAACCTGGAGAGGCTTGGGCGAGGAGCTGCGGGGGGGGCGGAGCTGTTGGCAGAGGTTGAAGTAGCCAGGCGGAAGGCATGGCCAGCCGTTGAGAAATGCTTATTGAAGTTTTCGATAATCATGGATTTATCAGTGGTGACCGTGTTACCTAGCCTCAGTGCAGTGGGCAGCTGGGAGGAGGTGCTCTTGTTCTCCATGGACTTCACAGTGTCCCAGAACTTTTGGGAGTTGGAGCTACAGGATGCAAACTTCTGCCTGAAGAAGCTGGCCTTAGCTTTCCTGACTGACTGCGTGTATTGGTTCCGGACTTCCCTGAACAGTTGCATATCACGGGGACTATTCGATGCTATTGCAGTCCGCCACAGGATGTTTTTGTGCTGGTCGAGGGCAGTCAGGTCTGGGGTGAACCAAGGGCTGTATCTGTTCTTAGTTCTGCATTTTTTGAACGGAGCATGCTTATCTAAAATGGTGAGGAAGTTACTTTTAAAGAATGACCAGGCATCCTCAACTGACGGGATGAGGTCAATGTCCTTCCAGGATACCCGGGCCAGGTCGATTAGAAAGGCCTGCTCACAGAAGTGTTTTAGGGAGCGTTTGACAGTGATGAGTGGTGGTCGTTTGACTGCGGCTCCGTAGCGGATACAGGCAATGAGGCAGTGATCGCTGAGATCCTGGTTGAAGACAGCGGAGGTGTATTTGGAGGGCCAGTTGGTCAGGATGACGTCTATGAGGGTGCCCTTGTTTACAGAGTTAGGGTTGTACCTGGTGGGTTCCTTGATGATTTGTGTGAGATTGAGGGCATCTAGCTTAGATTGTAGGACTGGCGGGGTGTTAAGCATATCCCAGTTTAGGTCACCTAACAGAACAAACTCTGAAGCTAGATGGGGGGCGATCAATTCACAAATGGTGTCCAGGGCACAGCTGGGAGCTGAGGGGGGTCGGTAGCAGGCGGCAACCGTGAGAGACTTGTTTCTGGAGAGAGTAATTTTCAAAATTAGTAGTTCGAACTGTTTGGGTATGGACCTGGAAAGTATGACATTACTTTGCAGGCTATCTCTGCAGTAAACTGCAACTCCTCCCCCTTTGGCAGTTCTATCTTGACGGAAGATGTTATAGTTGGGTATGGAAATCTCTGAATTTTTGGTGGCCTTCCTGAGCCAGGATTCAGACACAGCAAGGACATCAGGGTTAGCAGAGTGTGCTAAAGCAGTGAGTAAGACAAACTTAGGGAGGAGGCTTCTGATGTTGACATGCATGAAACCAAGGCTTTTTCGAACACAGAAGTCAACAAATGAGGGTGCCTGGGGACATGCAGGGCCTGGGTTTACCTCCACATCACCCACGGAACAGAGAAGGAGTAGTATGAGGGTGCGGCTAAAGGCTATCAAAACTGGTCGCCTAGAGCGTTGGGGACAGAGAATAAGAGGAGCAGGTTTCTGGGCATGGTAGAATATATTCAGGGCATAATGCGCAGACAGGGGTATGGTGGGGTGCGGGTACAGCGGAGGTAAGCCCAGGCACTGGGTGATGATGAGAGAGGTTGTATCTCTGGACATGCTGGTAGTAATGGGTGAGGTCACCGCATGTGTGGGAGGTGGGACAAAGGAGTTATCAGGGGTATGAAGAGTGGAACTAGGGGCTCCATTGTGAACTAAAACAATGATAACTAACCTGAACAACAGTATACAAGGCATATTGACATTTGAGAGAGACATACAGCGAGGCATACAGTAATCACAGGTGTTGAATTGGGAAAGCTAGCTAAAACAGTAGGTGAGACAACAGCTAATCAGCTAGCACAACAACAGCAGGTAAAATGGCGTAGACTAGGCAACGGGGCCAACAGATAAAACAAACAAGCAGAATGGAGTACCGTGATTTATGGACAGTCCAGCGTGCATCAGCTATGTAGCCAAGAGATCAGTGTCCAGGGGGCAGCGGTGGATGGGGAAGGGAAGCTGGACTGGCGAGTGTTATCCAGGTTTAAAAAAACGAACAATGACTAAATAGCTTGTAGCTAGTTAGCTGGTTAGCTTCTGGAGGTTCTTGAGTGTGTTCTAAAAATAAATAAAAAATAATAGCGATTCCGTATCACATTGGGTGAGGCAGGTTTCCGGAAGGTATAAACAAATTAAAAGTCAAAAGAGATAGAAAGTAAATATGGGTCCGGTGGGCGTTTGGGACGCGGCGATTCAGGCGGTTAGCAGGCCTGTGCTAACAAGCTAACAGTTTGTAGGCCCGGGCTAGACAAGGTAGCAGTTAGCGGACCGGAGCTGGACAAGCTAGCAGTTAGCAGGCCGAATTAGCAAGCAGGGAGATAGCGAGGGCTAGAGAGTTAGCCTTTGGGGGACGTCGCGATGGGGTGAGTCTGTTTATTCCTCTTCATGCGGTGACATCGATAGACCGGTCGTGGGCCCGGGTATTGTAGCTCAGGAGTATGCTACGGTGGTAGCGCAGGCCGGGCTAGCTTCAAGCTAAGTGGGTGGAAACGCTAGCCAGGGGTAATCATCCGGGGTTGCGGTTTAGCTAGATAGCTAGTTGTGAAGATCCAGCGTATTTGGAAGCTTAGGTTTAGCTAAATGTTTTTAAAGGGATAGCTATGTAAAAAATGAAAAATATGTAAAAAACGAAAAATAAACAAAATATAAACAAAATATACAGGGACACGACACGACAGGACGACTTTCTGCTACGCCATCTTGGATCCAAGATGGCCTGACCCGACTGCCTTGTTATTGACGCCTCCTGGGGAGTGCTCCCCTTTGGCCCCTCTTGGCCCTTGGAAAATGTGCTCTCAGCTCCTCTCTTGATCCCACCCCTTCGACCGAGGCAACCAGGCTCTTTTATTGGGATGCCTCTGGAAGCTGGGAAGGAAAACAATAGAGATGTATGACTCGTGGCCCTGCTCAGCTCGCATTCTTGTTTCCTTTGCCAGGGGCGAGGTGTAAGTCACTGCTCTTTCCCTGCACAATCTTCCAGTATGAAGCCCCTTTCCCCTCTCCTCCTCGTCTCCTTTCTTCCAACCTCCTCTATGATGCTGTTGTGGAGAGCTGCGAAACACACAAAACTCCAGGTCCATTATCCCCGACATTCCAATGAGCACCTTTGCTCACTAGCTGCCGCGAGTTGATAGGCATGAAATGTACACCGTTCTGACTTCCCCCGAAACATTTAGAGCTAAAAGGGGAACGTTTGGGGGTTTATTGAAAGGGTGCATTTCAGAGCAGCCAACCTTTTTTCCTTCCCTCTTACAGCAGAGCTGTCAGAGTGTAGACAAGAGTCTTGGTATTCTGAATGCCAGAAGTGAAGCATTTTTAAGTGAAGCACATGGGGCGGGAGGAAAGAGGGGGGGCAAACAAATGCATCCAGCGGGAGGTGTGTGTCTGTCTGATGCCGCCCCCCTTCAGAGGTGGTAGGAGTCATACTCTGGGGCTGAGCATGCTGGGAGGCTGACAGGCCTTATTCTCTCTGCCTCGCTCTGCCTCTGGTGTCTGAGACACAGTCTCCCCCCGGGGGCCCCTTTCAGATAAATACAGCACACACTGTGTGTGTGTGTGTTCATGTGTGTGTGTGTGTGTGTGTGTGTGTGTGTGTGTGTGTGTGTGTGTATATTTGTTTTAGTCTTTGTCCAATAGAGGAATTTGTACTCTCCTTACCTTCTTTGTCCTGTAGCCTTAATTTCCCCCAAAATGTACACCACTTCAGCTGAATATTGCAGGGAAAAAGCTGTTTCCTGAACGTCCCCACCAAATGATAAAGCAGGTCTGTCTGACATCTAACCTTTCCATCCCCAATGTTTTTAAACTCTTCATCACTCTAGCACACCTCCCATCTGTTTTTCCCCACATTTACTCTCCTTTATATTGGACCTCGGGAGTGTTCAAATGTGTAGCTCTAGCAAGACCTGAGGAGGAACAAACAACAAGCAAGAAAAGCGCCCTGGGATCAATAAGGCAATTTAGGTTTGGGTCAGCTGCCGACACTCCGGTTATTTACTTGGAGGTGGTGGGGGGTGGGGGGGGTAGACATATTACCCTGCTTCCCTCAGTACCTTTTAAACATGACGAACAGCCCCTGTGGTGTCGAACCACAGGCAGACATGCCCCCAGCCCAGTCCCCTGCCTCGGACCTGCACTGGGCCGCCAAATAGCATTTTCTTTGCCTGCAGGCTGGAGGGAATGTTTGTGTGTTGCGTGCGGTGGGGAATGTTAGTATTTGGTGTTGTTGTAACATGTAGGTCTACTTATGTGTGCAAGGTCGTAGATGTGCCGAAGCAACAAAACAGAAATAGCCTACAATAGAGGAACATCTTGAGATTTTGGGTTACCTATTGGTAGCATTTTACACCTTATTCTCCTACTACATCGCTGTAAACATTAGACCCTCTGAGTGTCATTCTAGCTGACTGTGCCACCAATGCTGTGGCAGAAGTAAAACCCTCAGAAAGATAATGTTACTCATGTCATGATTCCCCGGAGGCAGGCATGGGAGCAGATATGGCCTGCAGGCAGGCGGCGGGGGGGTCACGCACGGCAAGGATTCACCCAGGGAAGCGGGACGTGGGTGGGACAGCTGTCCCGGGGCTGAGCTAATCCCTCTGATCCCTGCGTTGAGCTCAGCTTCCCACTGGAACTAAGGAGGGATACTAACAGGGCTAGCCTAGCTTTAGAGAGCAGGACTCAAGACTAGCCTATAGGCTGAGGGAAGGGGATAGCTACAGTAGAGAAGCCTATAGCTTTGCTCGTTTGAGAATAAGCAATTAAGATGGATAATTAACAGAGTAGCAGTAGCGTATGTGAAGACTGTCAAAGTGTGTCTATGTGTGAGTGTGTGTGGTGTCAATGAGCATGTGTGTGTGAGCGTAAGTAGTATGTGTGTGTTGGAGTGTCAGTGTAGTATATGTGAGTGTGTAGAATCCAGTGAGTGTGCATGGAGCCAGTGCAAGAGACTCAGTGTAAAAACAAATTTTAAAAAGCGTGTCAATGCAGATATTCGAGTAGCCATTTGATTAACTGTTTAGCAGTCTTATGGCTTGGGGAGTAGAAGCTGTTCGCTTGCCGTGAGGTAACAGAGAGAACAGTCTATGTCTTGGGTGGCACATCAATGCGAGCTGTGGCAAGATGGTTTGCTGTGTCTGTCAGCGTAGTGTACAGAGCATGGAGGCGCTACCAGGAGACAGGCCAGTACATCAGGAGACGTGGAGGAGGCCGTAGGAGGGCAACAACCCAGCAGCAGGACCGCTACCTCCGCCTTTGTGCAAGGAGGAGCACTGCCAGAGCCCTGCAAAATAACCTCCAGCAGGCCACAAATGTACATGTGTCTGCTCAAACGGTCAGAAACAGACTCCATGAGGGTGGTATGAGGGCCCGACGTCCACAGGTGGGGGTTGTGCTTACAGCCCAACACCGTGCAGAACGTTTGACATTTGCCAGAGAACACTAAGATTGGCAAATTCGCCACTGGTGCCCTGTGCTCTTCACAGATGAAAGCAGGTTCACACTGAGCACATGTGACAGACGTGACAGAGTCTGGAGACGCCGTGAAGAACGTTCTGCTGCCTGCAACATCCTCCAGCATGACCGGTTTGGTGGTGGGTCAGTCATGGTGTGGGGTAGCATTTCTTGGAGGGCGGCGCACAGCCCTCCATGTGATCGCCAGAGGTAGCCTGACTGCCATTAGGTACCGAGATGAGATCCTCAGACCCCTTGTGAGACCATATGCTGGTGCAGTTGGCCCTGGGTTCCTCCTAATGCAAGACAATGCTGGACCTCATGTGGCTGGTGTGTGTCAGCAGTTCCTGCAAGAGGTAGGCATTGATGCTATGGACTGGCCTGCCCGTTCCCCAGACCTGAAACCAATTGAGCACATCTGGGACATCATGTCTCACTCCATCCACCAACGCCACGTTGCACCACAGACTGTCCAGGAGTTGGCGGATGCTTTAGTCCAGGTCTGGGAGGAGATCCCTCAGGAGACCATCCGCCACCTCATCAGGAGCATGCCAGGCATTGTAGGGAGGTCATACAGGCACGTGGAGGCCACACACATACTGAGCCTCATTTTGACTAAGGACATTACATCAAAGTTGGATCAGCCTGTAGTGTGGTTTTCCACTTTAATTTTGAGTGTGACTCCGAATCCAGACCTCCATGGGTTGATACATTTGATTTCCATTGATCATTTTTGTGTGATTTTGTTGTCAGCACATTCAACTATGTAAAGAAAAAAGTATTTAATAAGAATATTTCATTCAGATCTAGGACGTGTTATTTTAGTGTTCCCTTTATTTTTTTGAGCAGTGTATTTGTAATAATGACAATTACAACAATACTGAATGAACA
Source organism: Oncorhynchus kisutch (assembly GCF_002021735.2). Classification (NCBI taxonomy): domain Eukaryota; kingdom Metazoa; phylum Chordata; class Actinopteri; order Salmoniformes; family Salmonidae; genus Oncorhynchus; species Oncorhynchus kisutch. Next base: position 22,370,406 of record NC_034175.2, read on the forward strand.
CGTATTTTAACTTAATATAATACATCAATAAAATCAATTTAGTCTCAAATAAATAATGAAACATGTTCAATTTGGTTTGAATAATGGAAAAACAAAATGTTGGAGGAGAAAGTAAAAGTGCAATATGTGCCATGTAAAAAAGTTAACGTTTAAGTTCCTTGCTCAGAACATATGAAAGCTGGTGGTTCCTTTTAACATGAGTCTTCAATATTCCCAGGTAAGAAGTTTTAGGTTGTAGTTATTATAGGACTATTTCTCTCTATACCATTTGTATTTCATATACCTTTGACTATTGGATGTTCTAATAGGTACTTTAGTATTGCCAGTCTAATCTTGAGTTGATAGGCTTAAAGTCATAAACAGCGCTATGCTTGAAGCACAGCGAAGAGCTGCTGGAAAATGCAGGAAAGTGCTTTTTGAATGAATGCTTATGAGCCAGCTGCTGCCTACCCCACTCAGTCAGACTGCTTTATCAAATCATAGACTTAATTATAATATAATAACATACAGAAATACAAGCCTTAGGTCATTAATATGGTCAAATCCGGAAACTATCATTTCGAAAACAAAACGTTTATTCTTTCAGTGAAATACGGAGCCGTTCGGTATTTATCTAACAGGTGGCTTCCCTTGCTGTTACATTGCACAACCTTCAATGTTGTCATAATTATGTACAATTCTGGCAAATTAATTACGGTCTTTGTTAGGAAGAAATGGTCTTCACACAGTTCGCAACGAGCCAGGCGGCCCAAACCGCTTCATATTCCCTGACTCTGCTTGCACAGAACGCAAGAGAAGTGACACAATTTCCCTAGTTAAAAGAAATTCATGTTAGCAGGCAATATTAACTAATCGATTATATGCAACGCAGGACAAGCTAGATAAACTAGTAATATCATCAACCATGTGTAGTTAACTAGTGATTATGTTAAGATTGATGCAGTCTCCTCATGGAGTGCAATGTAATCGGCCATAATCGGTGTCCAAAAATGCAGATGACAGATTGTTATGAAAACTTGAAATCGGCCCAAATTAATTGGCCATTCCGATTAATCGGTCGACCTCTAGTATGTACTACCCTCTGTAGCGCCTTACATTCGGTTGCCAATCATTTGCCATACCAAGCATACCAGTCAAGATGCTCTCAATGTTTCAGCTGTAGACATTTTTGAGGATCTGAGGGCCAAATCTTTCCAGCCTCCTGAGGACTTCATGACTGTGTGCATTTGTGTTTGGACCACGACAGCTCCCATCCAGAACAACCCACGGGAGAAATCAAGGTCAAGTTTCCCGCTCAAGGGTGCATCGACAGATCTCCCACCCAGTCGACTCAGTGACCCGAACCAGCGACCTCTCGGCCACTGTCCCAATGCTCCCAACTGCCAGGCTACCTGCCGGCTACCTGCCGCCCCCAACCACGCAAGACCCCCTACAGTCCCCACTGAAAACCTCCCCCTCCATCCCCATCCCCATCCCTTCACCCCCCCCCCCATCTCCATCCCCCCAAGCCACCAACCCCATCCAATCCAACCAAACAACTATGAAAAACAGACAAGAACAAAGGAAAACGACAACAAAACAACAAAACAAAACAACAAACAAAAGACATCAAGGACAATAAGAAAACAGCAAGGCCAGCTGTATATGTGGCACTATTTACGTGTGCTTGTGTGCGTGTGAGCACTTGCGTGGCATCAGCCTCAGCCAAACCATAATTTTACCACACACTCAGCAACTTCACTCCCACTCATCTCCAGTTCCACATTCCAACCCTCAGTTTCCCTCATCCCATCCCACCTATCTCTGCTGGCCACCATCTTCGGATATCTATGGTGTTGAATGCTGAGCTGTAGTCAATGAACAGCATTCTCACGTAGGTGTTCCTTTTGTCCAAGTGAGAAAGGGCAGAGTGGAGTAGAATAGAGATTTGCATCATTTGTGGATCTATTGGGACGGTATGCGAATTGGTGTGGGTCGAGGGTTTCTGGGATGATGGTGTTGATGTAAGTCATGACCAGCCTTTCAAAGCATTTCATGGCTACAGATGGGAGTGCTATGGCAATTTAGACAGGGACTATGGTAGTCTGCTTGAAACATGTAGGTATTACAGACTGGGTCAGAGAGAGTTTGAACATGTCAGTGAAGACACTTGCCAGCTGGTCAGGGCATGCTCTTGAGTACACATCCTGGTAATCCTTCTGAATGTTAACCTCTTTAAAGGTCTTACTCACGTCGGCTATGGAGAGCGTGATCACACAGTCGTCCGGGACAGCTGGTGCTCTCATGCATATTTCAGTGTTTGCGTCGAAGCGAGCATAGAAGGAATTTAGCTCGTCTGGTAGGCTCATGTTACTGGGGAGCCCGCGGCTGGGTTTCCCTTTGTAATCCGTGATAGTTTGCAAGCCCTGCCACATCTGACGAGCGTCAGAGACTGTGTATTATGATTAGAACTTGATCCTGTATTGACGCTTTGTCTGTTTGATGGTTCGTCGGAAGGTTTAGCGGGATTTCTTATAAGCATCCAGATTAGTGTCCTGCTCCTTGAAAGCATCAGCTCTAGTTTTTAGGTCAATGTGAATGTTGCCTGTAATCCATGGCTTCTGGTTGGGATGACATCGTCGATGCACTTATTAATGATGCCGGTGACTGATGTGGTAAACTCCTCAATGCTATCGGATGAATCACGGAATATATTCCAGTCTGTGCTAGCAAAACAGTCCTGTAGCTTATCATCTGCTTCATCAGACCACTTCCATATTGAGCGTGTCACTTGTACTTCCTGTTTGAGTTTTTGCTCATAAGCAGGAGTCAGGAGGATAGAGTTATCCTAAAGCTTTGTACGCATCTCTGTGTGTGGAGTTTTCAACTGTATTCTGAGTTAGCTTACCACCCTGAAGCTAGGCTAACAGGCTATTCTAGTTTTAGAGGGGGGATAGGACTAGCCTATAGTCTTAGGGAAGGAGGTACAGCTAGATTAGGACTGTAGTGAGGATGAAGCGTAAACTCAGTTAGCTTAGCTTCAGGGCGGGACGCTAACAGGGCTAGCAGGCACATCTATTACATTCAGGGCTGTCCCCGACCCCCCAAAAATCTTCGTTCGCCGAGAGTCGTCTGTTCTTTCAACCAATCGATTGGTCAAAATGTTAAAACGTATATTTGTCAGTGTATAGACACATCCTATGTTTTTTTTAATCAATTCAACTATAGGCACTGAGCTTGTCTGATGCTTTAAGAGCACACATAAATGACTAGAGGGAGTCCCACTGCAATTGATTTGATTGTGCCGGGCCGGGCTCAGACTGGCATGCGCCGTGTAAAACAAATGACAGCGAGCGACTGTGTGACTAGCACCCGTTGTCTCTATCTCTCCTTTCTGCTGCAGCGACCACCACAGAACATCAACAGTGTTTATAGCGCTGGCCGTGTTGCTGAAGCTGGAACATAATTACAGCCATTTCTGACTGAAAAATACTGTTACCGAAATCCCTCATTTGTTTCAGAAAAACATTCCCTATCCCCTTAACCCTTGCTCTCTTTACGTGACACATGTATGCATCGCCTGCACGTGACTAATTGGACCTGACCTATAGCATATCATAATCAAATTCATAAATTAGTAATAACAAACCCGTAACACATGTGACAGCAAGATGGATGCAGAGGATGTGACAAAAAAAATGAAACTGGTTGCTCAGGAGGTAAAGGGAAAATCAGATGTGTGGAATAAATTTGACTAGAGATCAAGAAAAAGAAAGGAGCAAGCTCTGCGTACATATTATGTGTGCCAAACAGGTGCTGTTTGATGACAATATAATTTTAATAACGATTTTGAACAATGTAAACAACTTTAAATAAATTATAGGCAAACCATTTTTGTTTAAGCTTATTATTCAGGGGCCTCTTATTTTTTTAAACTCAAATGCTTGATTGCATTTCAAATCATGAATGACTTGTATGCTGTGTGATGACATAAACTAATGAATGATAGATTGATAAAGACGCTTATGTATTGAAATACAGGCCTAAGTAAGTTCCGGTATTTATTTAATTTAACCTTCATTTAACTAGGCAAGTCAGTTAAGAACAAATTCTTATTTTACAATGACGGCCAAACCCTCCCCTAACCCGGATGGCGCTGGGCCAATTGTGCGCCGCCCTGTGGGACTCCCGATCGCGGCCGGTTGTGATACAGCCCAGTATTGAACCAGGGTCTGTAGTGGCACCTCTAGCACTAAGATTCAGTGCCTTAGACTGCTGTGCCACTCGGTATTAAGACTAAACAGGATGCACTCTTAGGCCTACAGCTCGATGGTAGTTATACCAGGCTGCTATACTAGTGATAACATTATTACTTATTATTATAATGATGATTATAATAATACTAATAGTAATAATAACAATAAGGAGATCAAGAAAAATGAGCGTTATTATTATGAATAGTGTAAACTACACTAAATCAATTATTAGTAATTCCAGAGAGGCTGTTGTGTAAAGCCTTTATTACAGCACTGCAAAGGGTAGCCTAGTGGCTAGAGCATTGGGCCAGTAACCGGAAGGTTGCAAGTTCAAATCCCCGAGCTGACAAGGTACAAATCTGTCGTTCTGCCCCTGAACAGGCAGTTAACCCACTGTTCCTAGGCTGTCATTGAAAATAAGAATTTGTTCTTAACTGACTTGCCTAGTTAAATAGGTAAAATAAATTTTAAAAATGCCGAAATTGTTTATCCGACATGTTGTGATTTGCTGAGGCTTGGCACTCACAGAATCAGTAGGCTATTAAACAAACACTCAAACAGGCAACAGAAGCAGGATCTGTCTTATTTCTTTAGATATATTTGGATGATTTATAAAGCCAGGCACGTTCAACAGTTAGGCTATTGATTATAGACCTAATTAAGTTGGGGTTTTCTCTCTCACCTTTCTTAGGCAATTAAGGCAAGGGCTGTTTTCTCATCTCCTAACTCCTCTGCTGCCTCCGCCACACTGTTCTTAACACCAATTTGCTGGTTAACTTTGCTATTATGCACATAGCAACATGGTCTAGGAAAAGGGGCCAATTCAACAGCACACTGATGTTTCAGAACCGCGGACAGCGACCACTATCAAACACACATTTGTTATACAATCATATTATTTGTGTTAATGTTGCTCCATTATCCTTAACCATATACAATTTCTGTAGTACAGTAGTACGTCTTAGAGTGATGGACTGTGCCATCCCCACGGCCTTCACAATGGATTAGTCCAGTCAGACAGGCGCGAATCAGACAGGTGTCTTGTGCGCCATGAAAAAAAATGATTTTTTTTTGCTACTGCTCGACTAAAGAAATCTCGGTCGACCAACAGCATATCGACCAAACAATCGACCAGTTAACTAAATGGGGTTATCCCTAATTCAATTGGATTGTCTGGTCTTGGTTCATTCTTTTCACTAGAGTGGTACGCTGTGGCTGACTGGTCGCGGGCTGGAAATGCCACAGAGGGCAACAATGACAAATTCCTAATGGATTAATCAAGCCATGCAGGAGTGAGAGTGGTGGTGAGCACTGGGCGTTTTTGGTTTGTGTTCTACCATGGGCTGACATTGCTGGGATGACATTTGGCTGTTGGGGGTGGGGGGGGGGGGGGGTGAGCATGCTGTGTGTCTCATTCTCGGGATTTATTTTAATGAGGTAGCGCTCCACGATGGATTACTACGCCGGGATATAGGCCCACTCCTGTTTCTGTGGGGATATTGGAATCCTCCGAGGACACTTGAGTTCAGCAGGAGATTTATGTGCAGCTCATGAATTACTACAGCTGTGAATTAGTTCTTAGATAGTAAAAGTTGTAAGAAATATTAGGTGTCTATAATTTCCCACCCCATCACATAGCTCGTTGTAACTCCTGAAGATCCAAGTTTGCCGAGTGCATCTACAATGCAAATTACGAACATCGGTGCAGTTTTGAATGACCTTTCAGACCACAAAACTATGATGATATATTTTGAATTGAACTAATGCGTGCAACGCCCTGGACTATCCATAGAGGGCTACAGTATTTTTGCTACTAATTCTACCCATGTACTCCGACTGGGGATGGGATTGTTCAGCAATCGCATCACGTCATAACACTCACGTTAAGTGGTCTGGCTGCCAGATGTCAGTTATGCTATTTCCACCAGATACCCAGAAAGCTTGACTGATACTCGTAGGGGGATACGGAATCTTTAATGTGGCTCAGGTATGTAAGCTCACCCCTTAAGCTATAGTGAAGAGAAACACCAGGCATGCTAGTGGAAAGTAGACATGAGTGACGAGTCTAACGACTGTCTATGCATCTACAATGGAGACATAGGACTATATGGAGACTCCATCTGATTACATTGTGGCGCCACCCGGGCCGGGTGTGCTCCCCACAATCTGACCCATCTCTTTCCCCAATTACCACAGTAGGCTGGTGGCCTATTTGCTTGTTGAGGCGCACGGGGATATCACGCTCCGCTAGACGAGGACGCCGGCGAGGCGAAGAAGCCTTGTGTAGGAAGAGCAGGGAACGAATGCTGATTCGCTTTGTCTCTGTGGCCGGATAGGTCTTAGTCTTAGCCAGGCTAGGTACTCAGTAATGCTACATTTCCAATTCTGTGTCCCAAATGGCACCCTAATCTCTACATAGCTTGCTACGGTTGACCAGGGCCCATAGGGTTCTAGTTGAAACTAGTGCACCAGGTAGGGAATAGGGTGCCATTTGGGACGCACTTCAAGTGTAATTAGGGTGTCTGATGATTAGCTCTGATTTATTGTTTCATCTTTCATAATGCAGGCTGTCCGTCTTTTGTTTTTTTTCCGGGGCCTTGTTTTTCTTAGAGGATCATATCTCATTGCAAATGTGATTGCGTCTGTCTGTCAAATGGGATCACTTGAGTCATTTTTTAGAGTGTCTTTGTGTGAGCGCATAAGAGTGTGCGTGTGTACATCATTTGGTTAAGGTGTGTCAGTGGGTGCAGTGCACCCGGTGTATGTTAGGACTTTGTACCTGTACACAAATGTATCTCGTTAGTATGATGTATGGGTTTGTGTGTGTGTGTGTGTGTGTGTATGCGGCGTGCATGCATCTTTGTGTGTGTGTATGAGCTCTCTGTCATTCCCCTTTCCACCCGTAGCGCAAATTATGCGTTAACAACATGTGTAAATGCATAATAAAGTTGACAGTCTATATCTATCTCAGAAAGAGGCATCCACATAGCAGAGAGAGAGAGAGAGAGAGATGCTGTAGTATGGGAATCGTTGCAATGGTATAAGACAGTGTCTCACACCTAGAGAGATAAATAGAGAGAGGGAGAGGAGGGGATGATGAAGGAGGTGGGGGCGGTTGAAGTCATATTTGGGAGAAAAGAGTAAACATGAGAGACTAGTGATCTGTGCTCTGAGAGAGAAGAGAAGGTAATAGCACCATGAGCCTTAGTCTGTCTTCTGTAAAGCACTATCACATTCTTTATGCTTCGCTATAAAGACATTACTGGGTGGTATGGGGTATGAATGAATAAGTCTGCCGTTTGTTTTGTCCAAGTCTGAGACAGAATCCTAACCCCTCCCCCTCCCTGCCCAGCGCCCCATAGATGAAGAACCCCAAAGAAAAACAAAGAGAGCCATTGTTTTTGGGCAGCTTGGGGGAACGATAGCATACCCCTCAAAAAAAGCAATACAGCAATAGGGGAGGCCTCAAAGTCTCAAAGCAGAGCTGACACCCAATAGGGTGAATGACAACCTAGTTATTAGAGCAAAGGATTCTGGGATGGAGAAGGGAGGGGGTTACACACTTATGGACAGAGTCTTTTCATTGGAGAGAACAGTGTCACTCTTTGTTATTGTTGGGGGTCACAGATGCATGCTGTGGATGAGGACCATTGTATTGGGCAGAGGGGGCAGGGGGATGGAGGGCACCATCACCACCACTGAGGGGCTGGGGACAGGCTAGTGACAGGCAGGGAGGGCTTAGAGCTCTCCCCATGGTCTCACTGTGACAGACATGCCTGGGTGACATTACTGCTTCCTTGTTCCCTACCCTGCTGAGTGCCAGTTAAACAGCCCCTCCCTCTACCAGTCTCCTGGGTAGTATTCATTAGGCACCAAACGGACTGAAACAGGGAGGGACTACCTGGACTCGTCCAATACCAAAGGCTTACTTCTGTTGTCATTTGCAAAACCTTTTGCTATGGTGTGCTATATCTGTGTCTCATAGAAAGGCATCAGAGTATAGTCTGTTGATGGTCAGATGACGTGGATGCTACACTACAGGACTGTTTTGCTAGCACAGACTGGAATACAGTATGTTCTGGGATTCATCCAATGGCATTAAGGAATACACCACATCAGTCATCGGCTTCATCAATAAGTGCATCGATGACGTCGTCCCCACAGTGACCGTTAGTACATATCCCAACCAGAAGCCATGGATTACAGGCAACATCCGCATCGAGCTAAAGGCTAGAGCTGCCGCTTTCAAGGAGCAGCAGACTAATATGGACGCTTATAAGAAATCCTGCTATGCGCTCAGACAAACCATCAAACAAGCAAAGTGTCAATACAGGATTAAGATAGAATTCTACTTCAGGTTGAATTCAGACGCTCGTCGTATGTGGCAGGGCTTGAAAACTATTACGGACTACAAAGTGAAACCCAGACCCGAGCTGCCCAGCGACGCGAGCCTACCAGACGAGCTAAATGCCTTTTATGCTCGCTTCGAGGGAAGTAACACTGACTCATGCACGAGTGCACCAGCTGTTCTGGATGACTGTGTGACAACGCTCTCGGTTCCCGATGTGAACAAAACCTTTAAACAGGTCAACATTCACAAAGAGGCTGGTCCAGACGGATTACCAGGACGTGTACTCAAAGCATGCGCGGACCAACTGTCAAGTGTCTTCACTGACATTTTCAACCTCTCCCTGACAGAGTCTGTAATACCTGCATGTTTCAAGCAGACCACCTAAAGCAGACTGCCTAAATGATTACCACCCTGTGGCACACACGTCGGTAGCCATGAAGTGCTTTGAAAGGCATGTCATGGCTCACATCAACAGCATTCTCCTGGACACCCTAGACCCACTCCATTTTGCATACTGCCCCAACAGATCCACAGTTGACGCAATCTCAATCGCACTCCACACTGCCCTTTCTCACCTGGACAAAAGGAACACCTACAGTTGAAGTCGGAAGTTTACATACACCTTAGCCAAATACTTTTAAACTCAGCTTTTCACAATTCCTGATATTTAATTATAGTAAAAATTCCCTGTCTTAGGTCACTTTATTTTAAGAATAATAGTAGAGTGATTTTTTTCAGCTTTTATTTCTTTCATCACATTTCCTGGCAGAGCTGGTGTAACTGAGTCAGGTTTGTAAGCCTCCTTGCTCTCACACACTTTTTCAGTTCGCTCCACACATTTTCTGTAGGATTGATGTCACGACTTTGTAATGGACACTCAAATACCTTGACTTTGTTGTCCTTAAGCCATTTTGCCACAACTTTGGAAGTATTCTTGGGGTCATTGTCCGTTTGGAAGACCCATTTGCGACCAAGCTTTAACTTCCTGACTGATGTCTTGAGATGTTGCTTCAATATATCCACACAATTTTCTTGCCTCATGATGCCATCTATTTTGTGAAGTGCACCAGTCCCTCCTGCAGCAAAGCACCCCCACAATATGATCTGCCACCCCCGTGCTTCACGGTTGGGATGGTGTTCTTCAGCTTGCAAGCCGCCCCCTTTTTCCTCCAACATAACGATGGTCATTATGGCCAAACAGTTCTATTTATGTTTCATCAGACCAGAGGACATTTCTCCAAAAAGTATGATCTTTGTCCCCATGTGCAGTTGCAAACCGTAGTCTAGCTTTTTTGTGGCCATTTTGGAGCAGTGGCTTCTCCCTTTCTGAGTGGCCTTTCAGGTTATGTCAATTAGGACTCGTTTTACTGTGGATATAAATACTTTTGTACCTGTTTCCTCCAGCATGTTCACAAGGTCCTTTGCTGTTGTTCTGGGATTGATTTGCACTTTTCTCAGCAAAGTATGTTCATCTCTAGGAGACAGAACGCATCTCCTTCCTGAGCGGTATGATGGCTGCGTGGTCCCATGGTGTTTATACTTGCGTACTATTGTTTGTACAGATGAATGTGGTACCTTCAGGTGTTTGGAAATTGCTCCCAAGGATGAATCAGACTTGTGGAGGCCTACAACCTCTTCTGAGGTCTTGGCTGATTTATTTTCATTTTCCCATGATGTCAAGCAGAGAGGCACTGAGATTGAAGGTAGGCCTTGAAATACATCCACAGGAACACCCCCAATTGACACAAATTATGTCAAGTAGCCTATCAGAAGCTTCTAAAGCCATGACATAATTTTCTGGTATTTTCAAAGCGGTTTAAAGGCACAGTCAAGTTAGTGTTTGTAAACTTCTGACCCACTGGAATTGTGATACAGTGAATTATAAGTGAAATAATCTGTCTGTAAACAATTGTTGGAAAAATGACTTGTGTCATGCACAAAGTAGTTGTTCTAACCGACTTGCCAAAACAATAGTTTGTTAAACAAGACATTTGTGGAGTGGTTGAAAAATGAGTTTTAATGACTCCAACCTTCGATTACAGCTCAGCATTCAACAAAATAGTGCCCACGAAGCTTATCACTAAGCTAAGGACTCTGGGACCAAACACCTCCCTCTGCATCTGGATCCTGGACTTCCTGACGGGCCGCCCCCAGGTGGTAAGAGTAGGCAACAATACGTCTGCCATGCTGATCCTTAACACTGGGGCTCCTCAGGGGTGTGTACTTTGTCCCCTCCTGTATTCCCTGTTTTCCCACAACTGCGTGGCCAAACACAACTCCAACACCATCATTAAGTTTGCTGACAACACAATAGTGGTAGGCCTGATCACCTACAACGATGAGACGGCCTATAGGGAGGAGGTCTCCCTCAATGTAAGCAAGACAAAGGAGCTGATCGTGAACTACAGAAAAAGGCGGGCTGAACAGGCCCCCATTAACATCGACGGGGCTGTAGTGGAGCGGGTCGAGTTCTTTGGTGTCCACATCACCAATGATGGTCCAAACATACCAAGACAGTCGTGAAGAGGGCACAACAAAACCTTTTCCCCCTCAGGAGACTGAAAAGATTTGGCATGGGTCCCCAGACCCTCAAAAGGTTCTACAGCTGCACCATCGAGAGCATCCTGACCGGTTGCATCACCGCCTGGTATGGCAACTGCTCGGCATCTGACCGTAAGGCACTACAGAATGTAGTGCGAACGGCCCAATACATCACTGGGGCCAAGCTTCCTGCCATCCAGGACCTATATAATAGGCGGTGTCATAGGAAAACCCATAAAATTGTCTGAGACTCCAGTCACCCAAGTTATAGACTGTTTTCTCTGCTACCACACAGCAAGAGGTACCAGAGTGCCAAGTCTAGGACCAAAAGGCTCCTCAACAGCTTCTACCCCCAAGACATTAGACTGCTGAACTATTCAGAAAAATCGTCACTGGACAATTTACATTTTACCCCCCCCCCCCCTTGTACACTGCTGCTACTCGCTGTTTGTTTGTTACCTTGTTTGTCACTTCGCCCCCACCTACATGTACAGATTACCTCAACTAGCCTGTACCCCTGCACACTGACTCGGTACAGGTGCCCCCTGTATATAGCCCCGTTATTTTTTATTCTTATTGTGTTACTTTTTATTATTACTTTTATTTTAGCCTACTTGGAAAATCTTTTCTTCCTGAACGGCACTGTTGGTTAAGGGTTTGTAAGTAAGCATTACACTTTATTCGGCGCATGTGGCAAATAAAGTTTGATTTAATTTGGATTTGATTTGTTGACATGGGGCCCACTCTAGATGCAGCCTATTGAAAAACAGGATGTTGTGTGGCCGAGGATAAGGCATGCTGTTTGCCATTATGTACACCCACCAATTATCTCTCCATGGCAGTGGCTGTCATGTATCACAGTTTCCCACGTCCTGTCTGTCTGAATCATCCGCTCATCGTGACTTCCAGTCACATCTCCCTTTGTCTAATCTAGGGATTGATGGAGTTTGTCTTAAAATGACACTTAACGACTGCCGCTCTTGGCTGGGTTATGAAGAACCCTTGTGTGTGAGTACACATCTGAAAGAGGTCCTCTGTATGCCGTGGATTCATCACAGTACCTGAGTATCTGAGTTCGCTCTCACACGCCACTGTCAGGCCATCTCGTTCCCAACCCCGATGAGATTGAACGGCCTCTCTGATTGGCGGGCGGTGATGATGTCGCTTGTCGTTCGTCTCCAATTCCAAGGAGACCTTCATCTGTAGCGTCCGTTTCCTCTAACCTCGATTCCATTACCATAGAAAGCACTTCCCTGAATCTTCAACAAAGAGAAGGCCATTTTCTCTGATTGCCTCTCCCTCTCTCTCTCTCTGTGTCCTTGGTAACTGGAGCCTCAATAGAGCCTCAATGTCCTTGTGGGGACATTCAGTTCTTCAGCTTGGCACCAATGGAACATTGACTTCGAGTTTACAGTAAACCCAATGGTAATACTTTTCAGAGTTAAATAAAGTTGCGATGTGATTTTTGACCCGCTGACTGAGACATCAGGTCATGAGGATGTCCAGTAAGCCGGTACCAGACCGGTCTCTTTGAGAGTAGATGACATTGGCCATGGTCAAAAGCAATCATCTTGCCTGTAGGGGTTATCTCTGGGAATGTCAAGAGGGACGTTGGCAATAAAGTCGACAGCAACTAAGAAACATATTTTCAAACGATCAAAGGGGCGTTGGGTGCCGTACGGAATCAATTGTTGGACCGCAAATGGACACTGGCACGTTTGACACCCGTCACCTAAACATTGGTGTTACAAGGGTGTTAGAATACACTTGCGGCTCCCTCCCTATTCTTTGCTTTAGGCTAATATAAATATCAAATTTTGGTGGGTTTTTTGAAGTCTCAGGCATTTTTTTAAAGTAATAGTTTAGATGTCTGTTTCATCTCCTCTTAGCAAAGCAGAACGTTTTTGTTCCTAGCGCTCAGTCAAACTGCAGCTTCCCCTGTCTTGTTAACTCCTGATATCACATTGGACTATCCAGCAACGGAGTAGGAGGAAGTAACCACAGTGTTGTGCCGTTTTTGGAGTTATCGGAGCCAATCAGAAAATACTATATCAACTTTTGCTTCTGTTACCGAGGATGAGAAGCAATCTAATACATTCACGTCTATTTCTGTTCCTATGAGATGTTTTCCAACTAATAACGACCAAAGCTACTATACTCTGTGGGGATCACTAACTCACACTCGTCACTAGACCTTGACACCTGCATCTCTCCAAACTCTTCCTTGGCTAAACTTCTTGACCTCACGTACCCTTTGTTACACCAGTGCTTAGCTTGCCGTTACAACGTGGTGTCGTGCCGAATGAAGAAGGGCCTTGTCATTGTCAGAGATGGTCACCAGGAAGTGTCTGTAAGTTCCCTTAGTTTAGGAGGTGGATGGTTGACTGACATCTTATTATGGGAACATATTTCATTCTGACAGGCCTCGTATTCAACAAAGAGGATGATAAGAGGAAATAGCTGCCTAGCCCGAAGCACTCTGTATGTGACCCAAGTAACACTCCGTCATACTTCTTATCTTAAATGGGTTCGAGATAGAAGTTGCCTATAGTGGGCCTAGATCTAGGACCAGTTTTTCTAACCCTCCATTCTGATAATTTCAGAGAGGAAAAAGCTAAACATCACCCGCGATCAGTACTCAGGGAAAAACTTATCTTATCTATCTCCTCTTTAAATAACGTAAAGATACAGAGGATCAACATGGAACATGAACAGTCAAAGACTCACGAAGCCCATCCTTCATTGAACCCCCCCCCCCATTTCAATCTGTATCACTCTGTTTCTTTTAGTTTCTCTGTACGTCTCACCCACTCCGACTCCGGGCCCAAATGATGAAACAGATGTTTTCCTTGCGGGTGTGCATGTGTATGTCTGTGTGAGAGTATTTGAGGTGCATCTCTGTCTTTATTTTACGAATAGAGCGATCTCTGGACTACTAGTATTTGAGGTGCATCTCTGTCTTTATTTTACGAATAGAGCGATCTCTGGACTACTAAACCAGATGTGTAATCCAGATGCGGAATTTGGTTTTAGAAGTGGGAACGGACACAACCCCGGCCGTCCTTTCGCGTGGTTCTAAATCCAGCCCTAAAGCACGCCAGGCACTGCTTTTTGTATCACAGTGGAATTATAAAACTCATACAAAAACTAAATTACAGATTGTCGGGGCATCCGGTCCCTAGAGGAAATTCCATCCCTGGTTTAATCTCTGCATGTCTGTGTTTCAATATGTGTGAAATACATCCAGTCATGCAATTCAGTCACTGAGGCCTAATTTCACACACAGTTCTATACATACCTAAATACAGTACATTCTAAACATGGAATGTTGAGAAATAAACTAAAGTAAGCACCATGTTGTAACGGCTTTCTTGTGGTGAAGGAGAGTCGAACCAAAATGCAGCGTGTAGATTGCGATCCATGTTTAATAAACAAATGTAAAACACGAATCAATTATAAACACTACAAAACAAATAACGGAACGAAAACCGAAACAGCCTATACTTGCGTAAACTAACACAGAGACAGGACTAAGGACAATCACCCACAAAACCCAACACAAAACAGGCTACCTAAATATGGTTCCCAATCAGAGACAATGACTAACACCTGCCTCTGATTGAGAACCATATCAGGCCAAACATAGAAATAGACAAACCAGACACACAACATAGAATGCCCACCCAGCTCACGTCCTGACCAACACTAAAACAAGGAAAACACATACGAATGATGGTCAGACCGTGACACATGTTTAGGTAAGAATCCTCTATCTGATTCTTACCATTGATGATGATATTTGATAGACTTGCAAGAAAATACGAATGTCCCTGTGCCATCAATGGTCCGGACTGGTGAAATCGCTGGGTACTATAATACTCTAAATTCTACTAAAGTTACTATTTTCAATTGTGATATCATAATATTCAAATGTTAGTGTATTGTTATCAATAGAATGACTCATCACCTATATTTTCTGTTCTTTGAATGTTATAAAACTTTACAGGAAAGTTTTCAGGGAATCATAGTAACAGGTTGTCAGAACCTCCCTGCAACCTAAATATAAATGATTAACGTTCCCAGAACAGGCAAAATAAATTATTCCGCTCTCCGAACGTTTAAAAAACTTTCAGTTTTACTTGTCAGGAAAGTTATGGCTTCGTTCCCAGAACCGATAGTAAACCAAAATGTAAGTTCGCACAACATCCAAGGAACCAAATGTCCTAGCTGGGAATAAACCAGCTTACCCCTAAAATTGACAATCTTATTTGGTTAACTTTCATGGCAGTGTACACACACACATTAACACGAACAGGCACATATACACACACACACACAAAAGACAACACAATTTTGATATTTAAAATACGACTTATTTTGATTGCTGAAAAATAGACAATAACCTTACTATACCTACCGTCCTTATCTCATTCTATCATATCTTACTATGCCAACCTAGTAAATCAGAGATTCACAGGAACCACATCTCTGCAGCCAAGTCCAACACCTCTGGAATTACTTCTAGTTTCTCCCTCTCTTCGTTAGAAAAGAGCCACTGGTCGCCTGAGCTCACACGCTGCTCGTATAACTCCTTCCTTACTGTCCTGTTAAACTCCACTTTGCACCTCATCTCTGTGTGTTTAGTCTGATTTTCTCATGCTCAGGCAGGTGCTGGTTGAGGTAGCGGAGTCTGGCCATGTTTAAGGTCCAGGACTTCCAGTGCTACTCGCAAAGTAAAATCTCTGAGAAACTTGGGAGGATCTGACCTAAATTCACACACAGAACCAGTTCTATACATACCTAAATACAGTACAATCTAAACATGGAATGTTGAGAAATAAACCAAAGTAAGCACCATGTTTAGGTAAGAATCTTCTATCTGATTCTTAGCATTGATGATGATATTTGATAGACTTGCAAGGAAATACAGATGTCCCTGTGCCATCAATGGTCCGGACTGGTGAAATCGCTGGGTATTGAAGCTCCTTTTTCAAAAAGTTATAATCTTGGATAGCAGAAGCAAGTCTAGTCTAGTCTAGCTTTGGGGTTTTTGCCATCAAAACAGAATTACAAATCAACATTGATGCCAAACATCCAAATGTTATAACACTCTAAATTCTACTGAAGTTGTTCTTTTAGATTGTGATGTCATCATATTCAAATGGTATTTTATTCTTATCAATAGAATCACCATCACAATGAAACCTTCACATTCTAAATTCTAACATTACATCAACTTTACTTTGGTTGATGTTGTGCTTTAATGTTTTAGAATTGCCATGACAATGAAAACTAGTGAAATGAATGGATGTGATCTGGTATTTTTGCTTAATTGTAGAAATATGAACAACTATACCAGTAACACCCCCCCCCACCCCCCCCACCCCTACACACACACACACTCTCCCTTTCATTGTGGACCCAGGAGCTCCTCTAGCATTGTATCTTCAGACAGTGAGATGGCTCTATCGGTTTTGCATGGACGCCCCCCCCCCACCACAAAGCATGACAAATGAGGACGGCCTCTCTCTCATTACCTGTACGGTAATCACTGTGCAGCTGACAAGAGAACAGCAGCTCTGGACTGTTATTGACATCATTTATGTCACGCCAGCCACTCTATGCAAGTCCTTCCATCCTGTGGAGAGGAATGTCCTGCAGAAATGGATATCTTCCGTCTTACGGGCTCCTGACCAACTATTTTGTGTGTTTATTTTTTACACTAATCTCAACTTTCTTTGTACATAATATTTACGCCATCATTTCCTATGTCCGAAAACAGTTTCTGGACAGCTGCGATTTGAATGAAAATGTCTACTTTAACGAGTCGGCAGCTGTGGATGTAC